>NW_016109378.1:0-2146 GCF_001604975.1 Cebus imitator | reverse complement strand
AAAAAAAAAAAAAAAAAAAAAAAAAAAAAAAAAAAAAAAAAAACGAAAGAAAGAAAGAAAAAAGGAAAAGCAACATCAAATCAAAGTAAAATAATATGATGTCTGTGACTTGCTTCAAAAAAAAAAACTGAGTAATGACTGACTGAGAGAGGTATATGAAACAAGACAGGCTTTGAATTGCTAACTGTTGAGGGTTGGTAATGGGTACACATAAGGGTTCATTACACTATTCTCTAACTTTGTGTAAGGGCCTGACGTTTTCCATAATAAAAAAATTTTTTTAATCAGGAGAGGAACTAGAGGATCATGGCAGACAGGAGGGAGGACTAGATTGCAGCTCCAGACAGAGCAGCATGTGGACACTTACACTGTGAATTTTAGCTCCAGATCCACTGCAAGAACAAACCAGCAGTCCCAAGAGGGTCCACAGACCCTCTGAAGGAAGTGAACTGCTCCTGCAGGACCCAGGAGACATCCCAAATACTGTGAGTGCCCCAACTGCGGAAGTGAGAAAGGGAGACCCTACTCTCTGAGCACACACCCCCCACTGGAGAAGCTAAAGGTCCGTTTGCGGGAGAAGTTTCAGACTTCAATTGACAAAGCCAAGTGAAATGGAGGGGTAGAGGATGCAGCAAAAACACCCTGGGAGCTCACTGGGTCCCAAGCAGCCCATTCTTGCCTGGCACCATAGGGATCCACTGGGAGGGTGGCCAGAGGAGCAGGAGGGTAAAACTCCACAGGGAGAAGGAATTCTCTAGCTGAACTTTGGCACAACCTTGACTCACTGCAGCCTCCACCTCCCAGGTTCTAGTGATTCTCCTGCCTCAGTCTCCCGAGTAGCTGGGATTACAAGCACACACCACCAGCATGTGCCATCACAACTGGCTAATTTTTGTATTTTTAGTAGAGACAGGGTTTCGCCATGTTGGTTAGGCTGGTCTTGAACTTCTGACCTCAGGTGATCCACCTGCCTCAGCATCCCAAAATGCTGGGATTGTAGGCATGAGCCACCGCACTCGCCTTGCCATAATTTTTTAATGACTGCATGAGATTTGATCATGTGGACATACTATTTTTAACAATCTTTTATTGCTAGATATTTAAATCATGTGAATTTTCAACTACCAGCTCGAAGACAAGGTCTTTGAATTAACCCAACCCAACAAAGACAAAGAAAAAAGAAGAAAGTATTAACAAAACCCCCAAGAAGTCTGGGATTATGTTAAATGACAAACCTAAGAATAATTAGTGTTCCTGAGAAATAAGAGACTTCTAAAACTTGGAAATCATATATGGGGGAATAACTGAGGAAAACATCCCTGGCCTTGCTGGAGACCTAGACATTCAAATACAAGAAGCACAAAGAACACCTCGGTAAGTCATTGCATAAAGATTTTCACCTAGGCACACTGTCATCAGGTCACTCAAAATCAAGAAGAAGGAAAGAATCTTAAGAGCTGTGAGACAGAAGCACCAGGTAACCTATAAAAGAAAACCTATCAGATTAACAGCAGATTTCTCAGCAGAAATCATACAAGCTAGAAGGGATTGGGGGCCTATCTTCAGCCTCCTCAAACAAAACAATTATCAGCCAAGAATTTTGTATCCACTGAAAAGAAGCATCATATATGAAGGAAGGCTACAGACGTTTTCAGACAAACAAATGCTGAGAGAATTCACAATTACCAAGCCACCATTACAAGAACTGTTAAAAGGAGCTCTAAATCTTGAAAACAAATCCTTGAAACACATCAAAACAGAGCCCCTTTAAAGAATAAATCACATCAGACCTATAAAAGAAAAATACAAATTAAAAAGACAAAGCATAAAACAAAACAAAACAAAAATACCAAAGTACACAGGCCAACAAAGAGCATGATGAATGCAAGGGTACCTCACATTTCAATACGAACATTGAATGTAAACGACTTAATGCTCCACTTAAAAGATACAGAACCTCGGCCGGGCGCGGTGGCTCAAGCCTGTAATCCCAGCACTTTGGGAGGCCGAGGCGGGTGGATCACAAGGTCAAGAGATTGAGACCATCCTGGTCAACATGGTGAAACCCCGTCTCTACTAAAACTACAAAAAATTAGCTGGGCATGGTGGCACGTGCCTGTAATCCCAGCGACTCAGGAGGCTGAGG
>NW_016109377.1:3085-5006 GCF_001604975.1 Cebus imitator | reverse complement strand
ATATTTAGAAGGATATATGCTGATTTTGTACAGTTATATCTAGTTGTTAGAATTATGGGTCATTTTTATTTATTTCATTTTGCGTATTTTTTTCTTCTTTTAAAATCATATTTTCTAAAATGCCACATGTTTAGCTTTTGTAATAAAAAGTAAATAGAAAAATGTATTGTTACTTTTGCCCCTCACAACTGTTTTAGATGAATAAAGAGGGTTTCTTATTATGAAGCTGTCTGTTTTTTTAGAGAAGAAATCATTTCAAATCCCATGTTCCCTATCTGAAATAAACAGCAGTAAATAAACAAAATTCGGCCAGGCTCTGTGCCTCTCACCTGTAATCCCAGCACTTGGGGAGGCTAAGGTAGGAGGATCGATCACTTGAGCTCAGGAGTTTGTGACCAGCCTGGGCAACATGGTGAAACCCCATCTCTACAAAAAATACAAAAGCTTAGCCAGGCATGGTGGCATGTGCCTGTAGTCCCAGCTACTCTGGAGAGCTGAGGTGGGAGGATTGCTTGACCTCAGAAGGCAGAGGTTGCAGTGAACTCTGATTGTGCCACTGCATTCCAGCCTGGGCAACGGAGCAAGACTATCTCAAAAAAAAAAAAAAAAAAAAAAAAAAAAAAAAAAAAAAAGAAAAGAAAAAGAAAATCAATAAAATGAAAAGATAAAATATAGGGAAAGAACTATAACAGTGCAAATAACTTGAGATAAAGTGGCTAAACAATCCAAAGTTTTAAAAGATCAGAGACTAAGACTGTGCTGTTTGTCTAAACAAAGGTGGTTATGGCCAAGAGAGCTGGACTTCTTTACAGCAGGAACTTCCTAACTGGGCTGAGTAACTCTGGAAAGCAACAGACCCACAGGCTGGGCCACTGTGGATCAGAACAGATAAACTAGTGGAGTGCTGGAAGGGCTCTGGACCTCTTTCTGGCTCTGCATTCAGTGACATCAGGCTGGTAGCTTAAACTCAGCTCCAGTGAGAGTACTGACAACATAAAAATCAGCAAATGCTGCAAATCAGGCTCTCTTTTCCATGGAGAATTGGTTGTTAAACATTTACCTGAGACAAACCATATAAACCTTCCAGGGAATAATCCAGGAACAATCAGAATCCTGGCAGAAATTCAAAGTTACACAAACACCTTCCCCAACAGCTTCTCCTCACTGACCCCACTCACCACAGTGCCTGAGGACTCCCACCAAGCCCACCTCCCCAAATCCTGCTCTTTATGCCCCAGTAAAATCTTCTCAGGGGCTCTGAATCAGGGCCCAAAATAGGGTACGTTCTCAAGGAGAAGCAAAATAATGAATGCAAATATGACTTCCACCATGCACAGGCCATGCCACCCCTCAGCACAAAATGACACTTCAACTCTCTATCCCTTTGAACTCATAAGGAAAATATAAAGGGAATTTCAAGTGCTCCTAATGGCACTTGAACTTGTAGAAGAGTACATCTAACTTCCTTTACGTTTTTTCTCTAACATCCGCAGCGCTATCTTGAGTAGAATTGCAGATGTTCACTTGTTACTTTTGTTGTTGTTGAATATCTGGAAAAACAGTTCAGCTTTCAAAGTAGAATTGTTATAATAATTCCAATTAGACTATAAAATCTTTCACTTTTTCCAAGACATCAACTCTTCCTGTATTATCATAAATTCTGTAACTCGACGTACTTCTCTCCCCATCTTGACTGCACTCTTGTTATAAAGTAGGTTCAAGTGATTCTGATTGGGTTTTGGTAGGAAGAGGGAAAGAGGGTGGGGGCAGAGAGACTGAGTAGGGAGCTACAATGAAATAACACCCTGTTTTATTGTCCACTTGACATGGTTCTTATGTTTTATGCTGGTGTCTGTAAGTCTTGCATCTCTGTATGACCCTGTCAGTGGTATCTGTTTAACATCTACCTTTTTTTTTTTTT
>NW_016109377.1:0-1540 GCF_001604975.1 Cebus imitator | reverse complement strand
TCAAGCAATTGTCCTGCCTTGGCCTCCCAAGTAGCTGGGATTACAGGCACACACCACTATGCCTGGCTAGTTTTATTTTTTTTAATTTTTAGTAGAGACAGAGTTTTACCATGTTGGCCACATTGGCCTTAAATTCCTGACTTCAAGTGATCTGCCTGCCTCAACCTCCCAAAGTGCTAGGATTACAGGTGTGACCCACTGGGCCCAGCCTAGATTATAATTATGCTATGATGAATATTTCTGTGCTGCAGGATTTTTTTCTATATTAAAGATTTTTCTCCTAAGACATATTCCAAAAAATGGGCCATTCAGTTGAAGAGCACAAACAATTTTAAGGCTTTTGAGTTATCTTGTCAAATTGTATCCTAAAAGGTTATCCAGTGTTCTGATTTGCTTGCCCACCTGCATTGTGTGAGAGTATGTTTCAGGACATGTTGACAGAATTAACTACACACACACACACGTAGTTATAATTGTATATAATGAAAACACTTATGTATATATTTGTTACTGATTTGATATAGAATATGGTACCTTTTGGGTTTAGCTTGCAGTCTTTTCCGCTCCAAAAACCCAACCTTGCCCTTTGAAAGGACCAGAACAGCAAGGATGGAGACTCACTAATTCAAAAGGATGGCCACAACAATGCAGGTAGAGGCAGGTGTTGGGGCAAAAACCCAGAATCCCCCACGTTAGACAGAACCAGAGGCAGAGGCTGGGAGCAGAGACACCTGAGGACAGGATGAGGCAAAGAATTTGGGGCCTCAGAAGTCAGTCCTGCGAAAACCAGGGAGGTTCACAACACAGTCTAGGATCCAGACCTCACAGCTCAACCCAAAATAGCTAAACCCACAGGATCCAGATTTCTCATCTTCTAGTGTACAACATTTTCAGGTCTTAAGTCCTAATGAGGCTTATAGTCTGGGAGGCCACTTTAAAATTTCTGCCACAGGGAATTTCTTTTTCGCTATCAGCCCCTTCTCCCTAGTTCATTCCATCAGCTTAAAATTCCTCTTGAAAAAGGATTTGTCCAGAACCAAATATCTAGAATAGGAATCATTTCTTCAACCCACAGAAGCATGTAACCAGTCTAGAAAGCGAGTACCACAGACCTGGACTGCCAGCCTGCATTAAAACTACCCAAGAGAGGAAAGAGAATGCCATGTGGCCCATTAGACTGGCGCCAAGGACAACCTAAAAAGTGGCCAGTGCTCACTGCCTGGAGCTATTTATTATCAATATGGAGTGAAAAATCTCTTCGTATTTTTTTGTGAACGCTTTGTGAAGTCAATGTTTGAAGGGAAAAGGGAAGTATTAGTATCTGAAACCTCATGTGAATAAATGAGTATACTTAGCCACGGCAATCTGTAATCAAATTTGAAGAGAACAGTTGTTTCTAGATAGAATATGGAATCTTTTTCATTAAAGGCATTTTTATTCCTTTCCACCTCTGGGTTTTTGGTTTTTGGATACTAGTGTTTTTATTGCCTGGTAAACTGGGATGGAGAGGATGAAAGTTAGAGCTGTCTCTTACTAGAAA
>NW_016109376.1:3439-5007 GCF_001604975.1 Cebus imitator | reverse complement strand
CACTGCAACCTCCACCTCCTGTGTTTAAGCGATTCTCCTCCCTTAGCCTCCCAAGTAGCTGGGATTACAGGCATGTGCCACAATGCCCAGCTAATTTTGTATTTTTGGTAGAGACGAAGTTTCTCCATGTTGGTCAGGTTGGTCTTGAACTCCTGACCTCATGTGATCCATCCACCTTGGCCTCTCAAAGTGCTGAGATTACAGTCATTAGCCACCACGCCTGGCAAGATGGCACTTTCAATAGAGCATCAGCTGTGGTATTATGGGGAGGGTTAGATGGTAGATAGGGCCCTAGAACTCCCAACAGTATGCCTTTTGTCCTCAGCTGCTAGGTGGGGTAAAAGTAGACTGTCAGATGGGCACAGGATTAGGTGTGTCTGAGCTCAGACTCTTCCTTGGGCAGGGCTTTTTGTGGCGGCTATTGGGGGTAGGAATGTAGTTCACAGTTCAATGGAGTTATGTTCCCATTAGGATTATGGCTGCCTCTGCTGTGTCATGCAGATTGACAGGGAAGTAAGAGAAAGCTGGCAGTTACAGGCATCACTCAGCTCCCATGCCACCCACCATGTACTTCCCCCAACTCACAGTACCGAGACAAATTTGTTTCCAGGCTGTGGGTAAGCATGACTGAGAACTTGCCCCAGGTTACAGCCTCCTTGATTGAGATAGCGGATAAGGGTTTTTCCAGCTCCCCACTGTTGAGCCTGCACAATGAATTCACATACCCTACCCGAGTACTGGCCAGGAAACTTTGCATTTGGTGGGAATTGTTACAGCTGGAGCTTTCCTTCTTCCTGTGGTCTATTCCCAGTTCCTCTGACAGCCATCCCCAAGGACCCCTGGTAAAACGTGTCAGGAATGGCTTTTCTGGGAACCAAGAGAGCCCACAGGGCTTTCCCCACTGCTTTCTTGACTCATATGTTTCTCTCTGCTCTCTGCTTTGACTTAGCTCCAGGTAAGGTCAAATCTTTTCCCATTATCTAGACCTTCAGGATCCCCAGTGAGAGTGTGTGTTCAGGGGTGGACAATCTCCCTTTACCACTTTTAGAGTTTCGGCACTCAAGGTATTTAGGGTGTCTCCTGGGTCCTGCAGGAGTAATCTTCTTCCTTCAGCCAGCCTGTGGATTCTCTAGGCTTTCCTGATATATTTCTGCAAAAGTTCTGGAGCAAAAATTTATGATGCCTGTCTGCACATGCTGCTCTGTTCATCCACGTGGGAGCTGCATCTAGTCCTGTCTGCTATTCATTGTTGCTAAACTTCCTCCTATATGCTTTAAATCATCTCTAGATTACTTAGCATATCTACAACAACTGTATAATTAGTTGTTAAACTGATTGTTTACCGGCTAATAACAAAGGAGAGAAAGTCTGTACATGTTCAGTAGAAATTAAACCATTCTTTTTTTCCCCAAATGTTTTTGATCTGTTATTTATTTTTTTTTTTTATTTTTATTTTTTCTTTGGAGACGGAGTTTAGCTCTTGTTACCCAGGCTGGAGTGCAATGGCGCGATCTCGGCTCACTGCAACCTCCGCCTCCTGGGTTCAGGCAATTCTCCTGCCTCAGCCT
>NW_016109376.1:0-1459 GCF_001604975.1 Cebus imitator | reverse complement strand
TCCTGGGTTCAGGCAATTCTCCTGCCTCAGCCTCCTGAGTAGCTGGGATTACAGGCACGCGCTACCATGCCCAGCTAATTTTTTGTATTTTTAGTAGAGACGGGGTTTCACCCTGTTGACCAGGATGGTCTCGATCTCTTGACCTCGTGATCCACCCGCCTTGGCCTCCCAAAGTGCTGGGATTACAGGCTTGAGCCACCGCACCCAGCCTAAAAACTAATTTTCTTACACAGTTCAAGTCTAATGTGTCAGCTGATTTTGTTTCTCCTGAGCCCTCTCACTGGACTTGTCGATGCCAGCCTTCTTGCTATATTCACAAAAGGTCTTTCCTATGTATGGGTGCTTTCCTGGTATCCCAAATATGTCCAAATATGGACAGTTCCATTGGATTAGAGTTGGACATGAATAACCCTGTTTTAACTTAATCACTTTGAAAGGGTTTTTTTTGTTTTGTTTTGTTTTGTTTTGAGACAGAGTTTCGCTCTTGTTACCCAGGCTGGAGTGCAGTGGCACAATCTCGGCTCACCACAACCTCCGCCTCCTGGGTTCAGGCAATTCTCCTGCCTCAGCCTCCCAAGTAGCTGGGACTACAGGCGTGCACCACCATGCCCAGCTAATTTTTGTATTTTTAGTAGAGACAGGATTTCACCATGTTGACCAGGATGGTCTTGATCTCTTGACCTCGTGATCCACCCGCTTCGGCCTCCCAAAGTGCTGGGATTGTAGGCATGAGCCACCACACCCGACCTGAAAGGGTTAAACGTAGGCACATACTAAGGTACCAGGATATAAGAAATCAATATATAAAGTTAGGGGAAGTGGACAAAATAAATCTATAATACAGATGTTCAGCTAATCTTTTATCCATGGAATAAAACCTGGTTTGTCATGTTGTATATGTATTTTTTATGTTGCTGGGCATTTTAAGCTGGTATTTTATTATAATTTTTGGGTTCATTTTTATGAGAGATCTTTTGGTTTTCTTGATATGTTGTTACCTGGTTTTGGTATGATCTCAGATGAGTAAGAAGTGTTCCTTATCCTTCTGTTTTTTGAAGACTTTATAAAAGTTTGGTATTAAATCTTTAAATATTTGGTAAATTCCATGTTGAAAGTATCTCATTCTGGGCTTTTGCTTCTGCATTTTTAAAAATTATTAGTATTACGGAGGGCCTCATTCTGTTTCCTAGGCTGAACTGCAGTGCTGGGAACACAGAAGCCTCAAATTCCTGGGTTCAATTGAACCTCCCTCTTAGACTGTGTTTTGTAGAGATGGGGATTTTCTTTCGTTGCCTGGGCAACAGAGTGAAACTCTGTCTCAAAAAAAGCATGTTTTTTATAATACTTGAGTTATGCTAATGACATGACTTAGGGTAGAATCTCTAGATAGTCTCAGGATGGGGCTGGGGAAGGTAAAGTGACTAGAAGGTTGCAACTTTTTTTTTTTTTTTTTTTTTTT
>NW_016109375.1:3450-5009 GCF_001604975.1 Cebus imitator | reverse complement strand
CCCCCCCTCCCCACCCCTCGCAGGCAGCAGTGCAATCACGGCTCACTCACTGCAGCCTTATCTCCTTGGGCTCAAGTGATCCCCCCACCTCAGTCTCTTAAGTAGCTGAGACTACAGGTGTGCATTACTATGCGGCTAATTTTTTATTTTTTGAAGAGACAGGGTCTTAGTATGTTGCCCAGGCTGTTCTCAAACTTCTGGGCTACAGTGATCTTCCCACCTTGGCCTCCCAAAGTGTTGGAATTACAGGCATGAAGCACTCACTACACCCGATCCTAATTTTTTTCCTTGGCTAGAAATTAATAATTTTGACCAGGCGTGGTGGCTCACACTTGTAATTCCAGCACCTTGGGAGGTTGAGGTGAGCAGATCACCTGAGGTCAGGAGTTCAAGACCAGCCTGGCCAATATGGTGAAACCCCATCTCTATTAAAAATACAAAAAAATCAGTTGGGCATGGTGGCGTACACCTGTAATCCCAGCTACTCAGGAGGCTGAGGCAGGAGAACTGCTTGAACTCAGGAGGTGGAGGTTGCAGTGAGCTGGGACAGCACTACTGCACTCCAGCCTGGGCAACAAGAACAAAACTCTGTCTCAAAAAAAAAAAAAAATTAATAATTTTACTCACTGGTTTTTCTTAATTTTTTCCTATTTTTTAACTGAATTTTGAGTAAAAACTTTAGTTTTGACAAAGAAAATATCTTCATAAACATATATGCTTTTATAAAGTCAACTATTGGGATTATATTAAATATATATATATATTCTGATAGGCAGATTTTGCAGCTCACCAGAGGTATTTAAGATCACGCACAGATCAATTCTACCCTTAGCATTTGATTCAGTTACCTTAAAGACAAAAGGCAACACACAGTGCCAGGCAACCTATGGTCCCAGAGGAAGTCCCCATACCAGCTAGGCAGGACACTGCATACCAGCAGCACTGATGGGGGGTGCCCACCCCTGCCCCAGGAATAGGAATTCAGGAAATGAGCTCAGCTGCTGCACTGGAGCAGGATGAGAAACTGAGGATGAATCCTCACTCCTTCCTAGTACAGTGCCAGGGCAGCCTAAATATACACAGAGATGCTCTCCCACACTCCAAGCTGAGCTGGGACCGCCAGGACAGGAAGGAGGACGTGAACAGCCAGGAAGGGAACTGTCTACACATCTTCCTCCCGGAAGCCTTGGACTTGCCTGTTTGACTGAGACAGAAAGACAGAAAGGAGCCCCACTGCTCTGGCCTCTAGAACTCTGTAAGAGTCCATCCTAACTTACTTTTCCTGGCTCTCTGACCCTTGAGACTGAGACTTGCTAACACACTTGTAGAAGACAGTGGTCACAGCACTCGTAACAAAGTACAGTGATTAAATGGTATCTACACCAGAAACTGCATTAAGAAAGGAAGACGACTTTGGAATGTAAGAAAGTAAAAAGTTTCGGCCGGGCACGGTGGCTCACGCCTGTAATCCCAGCACTTTGGGAGGCCGAGGCGGGTGGATCACGAGGTCAAGAGATCGAGACCATCCTGGTCAACATGGTGAAACCCCGTCTCTACTA
>NW_016109375.1:0-1500 GCF_001604975.1 Cebus imitator | reverse complement strand
AAAAAAAAAAAAAAAAAAAAAAAAAAAAAAGTGAGTGTTCAGACTGGGTGTCACACTATCCACCTCAAATATGTCACATACCCAACTAAACCAAAGCATTTCTGAGTTACATTTAAAAAATTTTTTTTTAAATCCTCTATGCTGATATTTTTCAGTATAAAAACGCCGGCATAAAGGAAATGAAATAAGAAAGAACATGAGCCAGACAACAAGCAGAGAAAGAGGCCATGCGCTCCTGTCTCGTCATCTTTGGCTCCCCATCCCCAAGTAAAGGCAGTAACGAGCAGGAAGGAAGGATGGTTTCACGCAGGCCTTGAAAACGTTCCTCTGATTTCATGACAGTCATTGGTAAGCCAGGAAAACTACGCTTTTCACCAGACACCTAGAGATGAGCACTAAAAACGACAAATGAAAAGAGCTTTCCAAATAATCAATAAAACTTTACGGCAAGGTCAGCAAATGTTTAACATTTTGCAAAAGGGCATCTAGCTTTGCACAGTCTGCGTTTCCTTTCACAAGCTCAAAGAGCTGTCAAAAGTGCTTCTCCTTAAACAAGTGCTGCTGTAAAAATACAAGATTTATATTACCAGTGTTTATTTGATGAGGAAAACTGTACTTTTCCAGAATGTCTGGCGATTTCCAATTTCAGATGAACTTGGTATTCATCTGCAGGCACCCACACACAGTCCTTTCCCTAATGCTCTCAGCAGGAAGTACCTGGAACTCCTACCAGTGCCAAGGTCTGGTGTCTGTTCAGCCTGATTTGCAGATAGAATGCCCAACCGGTCTGACTTTTCTTTTTTTGGAGATTGAGTCTTGCTCTGTCACCCAGGCTGAAGGGCAGTGGCGTGATCTTGGCTCACTGCAACTTCCGCCTCCCAGGTTCGAGTGAGTCTCCTGCCTCAGCCTCCCAAGTAGCTGGGATTACAGGTGCATGCCACCATGCCCAGCTAATTTTTTGTATTTTAATAAAGACAGATTTCACTGTGTTGCCCAGGCTGGTCTCGAACTCCTGAACTCAGGCAATCCACCTGCCTCGGCCTCCCGAAGTGCTAGGACTACAGGCGTGAGCCACGGCACCCAGCCCTGACTTATAAGAGCTGGATTTTTGGCTGGGTGTGTTGGCTCACACCTGTAATCCAAGCACTTTGGTGGCCAAGGTGGGCGGATCACCTGAGGTCAGGAGTTCAAGGCCAGCCTGACCAACATGGTGAAACCCTGTCTTTAAAAAATATATATAAAAATAAATAAATTTTTTAAAAATTTAAAATAAGAGCTGGATTTTTAAGCGCTAGATTTGAGAAACAAATTAAAAGGCTGATGTACCAGGGAGCACAGCATCACTCACACAGATAGTCAAATAACAACTAATTTTTCTAAACTTCAATTAAAAAATCAAAGAGCGCCGGGCGCGGTGGCTCAAGCCTGTAATCCCAGCACTGTGGGAGGCCGAGGCGGGTGGATCACGAGGTCAAGAGATCGAGACCATCCTGGTCAACA
>NW_016109374.1:3621-6876 GCF_001604975.1 Cebus imitator | reverse complement strand
TTTTTTTTTTCTAATTCTGTGAAAAATCATGGCATTTTGATAGATATTGCATTCAGTCTATAGATTACTTTGGGCAGTGTGGTCATTTTAACAATATTAATTCTTAAGATGTTAAAATTAATATTCTAACATTTAAAGACTTAAATGTTAGACCCCAAACTATAAATACACTGGAAGAAAACCTAGAGAAAACTCTTCTGGACATTGGTGTAGGCATGACTAAAACCTCAAAAGCACAGGCAGCAAGAACAAAAATAGACAAATGTAATATAATTGAACTAAATAACTTCTGTACCACAAAAAATAAATAATCAAGTGAACAGAAAATTTGTTCACTGGGAGAAACAAAAAACCTGCAGAATGTGAGATAATATTTGCAAACTATGCATCCGACAATGGCCTAATGTCCAGAATTTACAAGAAACTCAAATAGCCTTTCTGACTAGTGTAAGGTGATATCTCATTGTAGTTTTAATGTGCATTTTTCTGATGATTAATGATTTTGAACATTTTTTAAATACCTGTTGGATATTTTCATGCTTATTTTGAGAAATGTCTATTCAGATCCTTTGCTTATTTTTAATTGTAGTATTTATTTATTTATTTATTTTTTGGGATGGAGTTTCGCTCTTGTTACCCAGGCTGGAGTGCAATAGCACGATCTCGGCTCACTGCAACCTCCGCCTCCTGGCTTCAGGCAATTCTCCTGCCTCAGCCTCCTGAGTAGCTGGGATTACAGGCACGCGCCACCATGCCCAGCCAATTTTTTGTATTTTTAGTAGAGACGGGGTTTCACTGTGTTGACCAGGATGGTCTCGATCTCTTGACCTCGTGATCCACCCACCTCGGCCTCCCACAGTGCTGGGATTACAGGCTTGAGCCACCGCGCCCGGCTGTATTATTTATTTCTTGCTGTTGAGTTTTTGAGTTCTTTATATATTTTAGATACAAACCCATTATCAGATGTTTGATTTACACATTTTATTTTTTATAAAAAAATAGAAAACAAACTACTAAAAATTATTTGACCTTTATAGATAAATATATGCCTTCATAAATATGCTATTTGAAGGGAGCAAACTTTTTAGGCAAAAATAAAATGCTTATGCTAAAAACGAACAGACATTTGTTACTAAGGACAAAGTTTCTATTAACAGTCAAAACAAGTTTTCTGTACGTTGGATCTTATTTCTGCAAGTGGGATTGTTGTCTAATATAGGACATATATTTAACTTTTGTAAGTAACTGACAAACTGTTTCAGACCAAAACCACTGTTCAAATTAAAATAACTGTTTCAGAAGTTGTTTCAACATTTTACTCTCTCATCAGCCATGTATGATATGAAAATTTCAGTTGGGTGTGGTGGCTCATGCCTGTAATTCCAGCACTTTGGGTGGCTGAGGTGGGTGGATCACTTGAGGTAGGATTTCGAGACCAGCCTGGCCAACATGGTAAAACCTTGTCTCTACTAAAAACATAACAATTAGCTGGGCGTGGTAGCATGCACCTGTAAACCTAGCTACTTGGGAGGCTGAGGCAGGAGAATCACTTGAATCCTGCGGAAGTTACAGTGAGCTGAAATCATGCCACTGCACTCCAGCCTGGGCAACAGAGTGAACCTCTGTCTCTAAAAGAAAGAAAAAAAAGAAAATTTCAGTTGCTCCATTTCCTTGCCAATACTTGGTATTCAGTGTTTTTATTTTTTATTTTTTTGAGACGGAGTTTCGCTCTTGTTACCCAGGCTGGAGTGCAATGGCGCGATCTCGGCTCACCGCAACCTCCGCCTCCTGGGTTCAGGCAATTCTCCTGCCTCAGCCTCCTGAGTAGCTGGGATTACAGGCACGCGCCACCATGCCCAGCTAATNCAGGATGGTCTCGATCTCTTGACCTCGTGATCCACCCGCCTCGGCCTCCCAAAGTGCTGGGATTACAGGCTTGAGCCACCGCGCCCGGCCCTTTATTTTGTTAAAAGTAACAAAATAAAAAATAAAAATAAATCACCTCTAGGCCGGGCGCGGTGGCTCACGCCTGTAATCCCAGCACTTTGGGAGGCGGGCGGATCACGAGGTCAAGAGATCGAGACCATCCTGGCCAATATGGTGAAACTCTGTCTCTACTAAAAATACAAAAATTAGCCAGGTGTGGTGGGTCGCACCTGTGGTCCCATCTACTCAGGAGGCTGAGGCAGAAGAATTGCTTGAACCCAGGAGGCAGAGGCTGCAGTGAGCCGAGATTGCACCACTGCACTCCAGCCTGGAGACAGAGCAAGACTCCGTCTCAAAAAAACACAAAAAACAAAAACCTCTAAACCTCAACTTACTTTGTCTAACTTTTATAGACAGAGCTTATGTTATTTGCTCTGAAGTTTTCTATTTTAAACCTGACCTTTCTGGTTCCAGGCGAAGGCAGAGACAGATAGCATAGGATTATAGTAGGTCAGTATGTGTCCAACTTTCTCCTGAAACCTGGAAACATGTTAGACTATGTGGGAGACCACGCACATGGGGACAGGGGATAAATGTGTGTCCACAAATATACACATCTTGAGCTCGGCGCGATGGCTCACACCTGTAATTCCAGCACTTTGGGAGCCGAAGTGGGCAGATCACTTGAGCTCAGGAGTTCAAGACCAGCCTGGCCAACATGGCGAAACCCTGCCTCTACCCAAAATACAAAAATTAGCTGGGCGTGGTGGCGGGCGCCCATAATCCCAGCTACTCGGGAGGCTGAGGCATGAGAATTGCCTGAACCCAGGAGGCAGAGGTTGCAGTGAGCCGAGATGGTGCCACTGCACTCCAGCCTGGACTACAGAGCAAGACTCTGTCTCAAAAAAAAAAAAAAAGTGTGTAACTTAGGTCAGGGTGTCCTCTGTTATTCACTGAGATCTGGCCCCGGATAGGAGGTTGTACTGGAAAGCAAATATTCACTATGAACACATCCTCACTGCTCACCCTAGCATTGCTGCCAGCCCGTAGCCTGAAAAAGCCTTTACTTTGAGGACAGATGTTTCCCAAAAATGCAGACATGGTGCAAAGTGAAGCTGCAAGCCTTGCAAAGGATGTAACTTGTCATGAAGGCCACAAGTGGCAGGGAGAGCTGTCCCGCATATGCAGAAGTGGCTATGTGAGGATGGGAGAGGCAGTTCCCTTAGAGATAAGAGAAAATCATAAGGGGAACAGATGTTTGTCAAGAGAATAAGCTGGCCATCAAAACACTGACAGAAGCTTTCAGAAAATCACTGGACGGCCGGGCAC
>NW_016109374.1:0-2356 GCF_001604975.1 Cebus imitator | reverse complement strand
TGTGCCTGTCATGGGCACTGTGTCCAGAAGTTCTTCGGACACATCAAAGTTCTCATCCACGCCCCGGATGAAGATGGCCAGCTGGGTGGTATTATTTATATCCGTGATCTCGTCGATTGCAATGGAATATGCCACGAAAGACCTGATTTTTTCACGTAACTTCTCCCACAAGTTCCCGGCCATGTCCTCTACGGGCTGCACGGGGGAATTCTGGGTGGGACTTGCATTTGCAAACACTTGTTTTTGCTTAGGACTCTCAGTGTCTGAGGAGCCTAAGAGATACTTTCTGAGCCCCTTCTTCAGCTCGTGAAGCTTCTCGTCACGCATTCTTTCCGTGTACTGGTCATAGTGCCTGCCGTGGTTGGTCTGATAGTGGCGTCTCAGGTTATATTCTTTGGACACAGACATGCTTTGTTTGCATATGAGACACATCGGAATATTCTGCACTTCCACGAAGAAATATGCTCTCTCCCACTTTTCTTGAAACACACGGCCCTCTTGGTCTATCTTTCGTTTTCCCACTTTTGACAGAGACAGGGAGACAAGAAATAGTTCACGTTTCTCTTAGCGTTACTATGAGGAAAACAACAGCAAATGCTTGGCGACCCACGTGAGGGAGGAAGCAGCCGCGGGCAGTGTGGGGGACGTGGCTAACAGGAGGGTGACCCGCCCCTGCAGAGGGACCGCTGACACTCAACTCCAGCAAACCGCTGCCAGGACGCCAGCTGTGGCCACATCTTCAGATTTCTAAAGAAAACCCGAAGACTGACTTTTTTTTTTTTTGGACACGGGGTCTTGCTCTGTCACCCAGGCTGGAGTACAGTGGCCCACTCTCGGCTCACTGCAACCTCTGCCTCCTGGTTTAAGCTTCTCCTGCCTCAGCCTCCCGAGTAGCTGGAATGATAGGCACGCACCACCACACCCAGCTAATTTTTTGTATTTTTAGTAGAGATGGGGTTTCACTATGTTGTCTAGGCTGGTCTCAAACTCCTGACCTCAGATGATCCACCCACCTCAGCCTCCCAAAGTGCTGGGATTACAGGCGTGAGCCACTGCACCCAGTCAGATCTTCAGACTTCTAAAGAAAACCTGAAGATGGACTTTTATGAAAGAGTGCTAGGCTTTTCAATGTTGGCCACTATTCCTCATTTTTTAAAATTACTCTTTTTCTTTCTTTTTTTTCCCTCAAGGGAGCACACCATTACCATTATTATTATTTTTTTGAGACAGAGTCTCATTCTGTCATCCAGGCTGGAGTGCAGTGGTGTGATAATGGCTCACTGCAGCCTGGAATTCCCTGGGCTCATCTCCCCAGTTGCTGGGACTACAGGCAAGCATCACCATACCCAGCTACTTTTTCTTCTTTTTTGGTAGGGGTGGAGTCTTTCTGTGTTGCCTGGCTGGTCTGAAACCCCTGGGCTCAAGCAGTCCACCTGCCTCGGCCTCCCAAAGTGCTGGGATTACGGGAGCCACCAGGCCTGGCCTCATCCTTATTTTTAAAAGTACATGAAACAAACAAAAGACACCTTTGATGAGGCTCAGCGTGTAGCTGTGCTTGTTACGTCCAGTTTAAACGGGAATTATTTGACAGTATGTGTGCATTTTCTTTTTTTGTTTTTCAGATGGGGTTTCACCATGTTAGCCAGGCTGGTCTCAAACTCCTGACCTCAGGTGATCTGCCCACCTTGGCCTCCCAAAGTGCTAGGATTATAGGTGTGGACCGCCACACCCAGACGTATGCATTTTCTTTTTAGAGACAGGGTCTTGTTCCGTCACCCAGGCTGGAGTGTAGTGGTGCAATTATGCCTCTCTGCTGTCTCAAACTCCTGAGTTTAAGTGATCCTCCTGCTTCAGCCTGCCAAGTAGCTGGGCTACAGGCAAGAGCCACTGTGTCCAGATAATTTTTAAATTTTTTTGTAGAGATGGGGACTTGCTATGTTGCCCTGGCTGGTCTCGAACTCCTGACTCCTGGACTCAAGCAATCCTCTTGCCTTGGCCTCCACCCTGGGATTATAGGTGTGAGCCACTTAGCCTGACCTTATGTATGCATTTTAACATACTTTCTCATTTGATTCCCAAGAAAACTTTGAAATAACAGAGATGGGAATGAGCACAGAAAAGGCGTATGACTTTTACCTGCTGTGAGTCTCAAATGACAAGGGTGATGGCCACAGAACCACACAGAACTCATCCATATAAACGTGTTCAAGCGTGCAGGGGTTGGTGTTTGAGAGTTAAAGAACCTGGCCACCCTGCAGGTGAGTAAGGTATCTCCAGAGCACACACACATAAAAGTGCAACTTAAGAAAATGGAAAAATGGAGGCCGTGTACAGTGGCGCGTGCCTATAATCCCAG
>NW_016109373.1:7430-8637 GCF_001604975.1 Cebus imitator | reverse complement strand
CATGTTGACCAGGATGGTCTCGATCTCTTGACCTCGTGATCTACCCGCCTCGGCCTCCCAAAGTGCTGGGATTACAGGCTTGAGCCACCGTGCCCGGCCAGTCTTGATATTTTGACCTCGTGACCCGCCTGCCTCAGCCTCTATTTTATTTTAATTTGATTTAATTTTATCACAACTGCAGATCACATTTTTACCCCCTTAACCATTTTTAAGTATACAGTTCAGTATTTAGTATATTCACATTGCTGTAAATCCAATTTCCACAACTTTTTCATCTTGCAAAAATGAAACTGTATATCCATTAAGCAACTCCCAATTTTTCCTTCCACTACTGTTAGTAACTATCATTCCACTTTCTGTTTCTAGGAGTTTGCCCACGCAAGATACTACATGTAAATAAAATTATACAGTATTTGCCTTTTGTAAATGGCTTATTTCACTTAGCATAATGTAGTCAAGGTTCATCCATGCTGTAGCAAGCATCAGGATTCCTTCCTTTTTGAGGAGGAATAATATTGTATTTTTTTTTTTTTTAGACAGAGACTTGCTCTGTCTCCCACGCCAGAATGCAGTGATGCCATCTTGGCTGACTGCAATGTCCGCCTCCGGAGGTTTCTAGCGATTCTCCTGCCTCAGCCTTTCCAGCAGCTGGGATTACAGGTGACTGCCACCACACCCGGCTAATTTTTGTGTTTTTAGTAGAGACAGGGTTTCACTATGTTGGCCAGGCTGGTCTCGAATTCCTGACCTCAGGTGACCCACCTGCCTCGGCCTCCCAAAGTGCTGAGATTACAGGCATGAGCCACTGCACCCGGCCCCCAAATATATATCATTTTAAACGTTGCTAATCTGTCTTTCTCAAAGGATATATAGGCAGAGCATGGTGGTTCATGCTTGTAATCCTGATCTCAAGTGATCTGCCTCCTGGGCCGTCTAAAGTACTGGGATTACAGGAGTGAGCCACCTTGCCTGGCCAACATAATGAGTGTTTTTTATGTTTTTTGTTTGAGACCAAGTCTTGCTTTGTCGCCCAGGCTGAAGTGTGGTGGTGTGATCTCAGCTCACTGCAACCTCTGCCTCCCAGGCTCAAGCAATTCCCCACCTCAGCCTCCCGAGTAGCTGGGATTACAGGTGCGTGCCACCAGGCCTGGCTAATTTTTTACATTTTAGTAGAGACGGGGTTTCACCATGTTGACCAGGATGGTCT
>NW_016109373.1:3167-5011 GCF_001604975.1 Cebus imitator | reverse complement strand
GGAGAGAGACAGAAAAGGAGGCATAGAAAGTATCGACATTTGGCTACACAGTAAAGGAAGACCTAAAATAAAAAAAACATTGTCATCACCTTGGACTGGAATCCTGTGAGTGAAGGACCTGAGCAATGAAGGATGGATTCAGCCCATGACTAGCCTTCTTCAGCATATGTAAAATGATGTCTGCTTTTCCCTTCTATTTGCCATTTTACCTACTTTTTATATACAGTGGTTTCCCCATATCCATGGAGGATACATCCCAAGATCCCCAGAGGATGCCTGAAACCACAGATAATAACAAACCCTAGATATTCTATGAATTTTCCTATACATCCATATGTATCAGATAGTAAATTTATAAATTAGGCACAGTAAGAGATTTTTTTAAAAGTCATAATAAACAATTATAACAATATAACCTAATGAAAGTTATTTGAACGTGATCTCTCTCAAAATATCTTGTAGTGTTCCATGGATAACTGAAACAACAGAAAACAAAATTGCAGATAAAGGGGGATACTGCAGTAAAATAAAGGGAGATGGGTAGAGCGTAGGAAGCATTCACAATTAGAACGGTTGACAGGAGGGAAGGAAACTTACTTTAAATTGGAATGTGGATCACATGGCTGCCTCCTGGAAGTCATGAACGCAGGGTACAGAGGCCTCTGGTAGTTCAGGTCTTCTCTCCCACCACTAATACTGCCCTAAGACTCCATCAGCACCCGGCGCGGCGTGAGCCTGTAGTCCCAGCTACTCGGGAGGCTGACGTGGGAGGCACCCTTGAGCGCAGGGGTTCTGGGCTGTAGCGGGTTATGCCGATCGGGTGTCCGCACTAAGTTCAGCATCAATATGGTGACCTCCCGGGAGCTGGGGACCACCAGGTTGTCTAAGGAGGGGTGAACCGGCCCAGGTCGGAATCCCATGCTGATGAGTAGTGGGATCATGCCTGTGAATAGCCACTGCACTCCAGTCTAGGCAACGTAGTGAGACCCCGTCTCTAAAAAAAAATAAAGAGGACTCCGTCAGCAATTAGAGCTGAAACACACACGACCCAGATGGTCATTTCTGATTACCTTGACTTAAACAAGCAAACATATTTTTAATCTTTTAAGTGTGTGCGAACCTAGCAAGGCCTAATGAATTCAGTATATGGATGAGGGTTGTGGCCTCTGTAACACTTTCTCCAACCAGAATCTACTGAAATAGTACAGATGGTGATAAGTATGGCTCAAACACAAAAATTCTTGGAAAGGTCATTTCTTTTTTGGGATAAGTGATAAGAATTTCAGTCTCCTGCCATTAAACTATCTGCATTTACTTACTGTGTGAACTTGGACAAGTCATGTAACCTTCTGGCTTCAGTGTGTTTAGCTCTTTAATTAATATGTTCAGTTGCAGTTCTTCCATCTGACATAAAAATAACTGTTTTCCCAAAGGTATGTATTAGAACTATATATATATATATATATATATATATATATATCATTTATATAACATAATACACATATTACACACATAAGTTTAATGATCTACCCTAGACTCAGCCTCTACTTTCCTCTGATAATGACATTATTCAAATACTCTAAAAAGCTAGTATTGTAGAATCTACTTTATATTTAAAAGAGTTTTGTAATGCTCTAAACTGCATATTGCCAAGTGAAAGAAGCCAGTCTGAAAAAGCCACATACTGTATGATTTCAACTACATGACGTTCCGGAAAAGCCAAAACTATAGAGACAATAAAATATCAAAGGCTGGCCGGGCGCGGTGGCTCACGCCTGTAATCCCAGCACTTTGGGAGGCCGAGGCGGGTGGATCACGAGGTCAAGAGATCGAGACCATCCTGG
>NW_016109373.1:0-1227 GCF_001604975.1 Cebus imitator | reverse complement strand
GTTTCACCATGTTGACCAGGATGGTCTCGATCTCTTGACCTCGTGATCCACCCGCCTCGGCCTCCCAAAGTGCTGGGATTACGGGCTTGAGCCACTGTGCCCGGCCCATTTTATATATTTTTAATCCAATGTTTTTTGATGACTAATTCTTTCAAGGTTTTGCTCTTCGTATTGTAAGTCAAGGCTTCTAGAATTCAGAAATCTATTTTTTCCTGAAGTGTTTTGCTCTTGAACTTAAAAAATAAGGCTTTCAAATCTATCAATATCTTAATAATATAAAATAATAAAACAAAAAACTACTGGCATGTATCTGTCTGTGTGGGAGAGAAAAAGAGTGTGTATGTTTGTGTGTGTGTGTGTGTGTTTGTGTGTGTGTGTGTTGGGGCGCAGGCAGGCTGAAGAGAAAGGTGAGTGTTCATTTTTGCCTTATGTTTCACAGTGTATACAGCTAGAAAACTACAATAGGAGAAAAACAAGGCAAGATAAAATTTCAAAATATATTTTGCGTTGCTTCTCTGTCTTTTGGCTAAAATGTATTTTGCACATATGAGTGAAAAGTGTTAAAACAGACTGCTCTTTTTCTATAAATTTGTAATTGAAATTTAACCTAACATGGACCAAGAGCTGACTGAAATGACTTTCTATTTTATATTTCCATCAAATTATATCTAAATCACTAAAAGTTTATATGTCCGTGTTTAAATTGAAGGTCTGCCTTTTGCTGCTATACAGAAGAAATCTATGCAGTGCATTCTACAGGCTCGGGACACAAACAGACTGGAGTTTAATCTGTCCTTGTTCCACCAACAGAAAATAATTAGATATCAACAGAGAATCAGTGAAGTGGAGCCATGTGTTCCAACTAGTTTCATTAATTCCCTTTTCTTGCTTTTTTTTTTTTTTAGACAGAGTCTTGCTCTGTTGCTAGGCGCCAGGCTAGATTGTAGAGTGCAGTGGCATGATCTCGGCTCACTGCAACCTCTGCCTCCCAGGTTCAAGCAATTCTCCTGCCTCAGCCTCCCAAGTAGCTGGGACTATAGGTGCGCACCACCACATCCAGCTAATTTTTATATTTTAGTAGAGATGGAGTTTCACCACGTTGGCCAGGATGGTATCAATCTCTTGACCCTGTGATCCGCCCGCTTCAGCCTCCCAAAATGCTGGGATTACAGGCGTGAATCACTGCACCTGGCCAATTCCCTTTTCTTTCTTTCTTTTTTTTTTTTT
>NW_016109372.1:3890-5014 GCF_001604975.1 Cebus imitator | reverse complement strand
GGCAGGAGAATTGCCTGAACCCGGGAGACGGAGGTTGCGGTGAGCCGAGATGGCCCCATTGCACTCCAGGCTGGGTAAAAAGAGCGAAACTCCGTCTCAAAAAAAAAAAAAAAGAAAAGGTGAAGTTGTACTATAAAATTTATAATGAAAAATAGTCATCCAGTTTCTGTTGTTTTCCCATTTCCTAGGCCCTCTCCCCCAAGACAACTGCTTTCCATTATTTTAACTGTTTCCTCTGGTATTTGCTTCCATTTTCCTACTGCTGCTTTAATTGGAAAAAAAAAAAAAAATTCTAACTTACGTATGTCTATTCTTCTTTCCTCTTCTTAGACTCCTAATTTTATTTCATGTTTTGTGGTTAAACTGGTGCCTGCTGTTTGTTTTTATGTTATTCAGAGCTGAAACAGATCATGCACTTTGATGACATTTTTGTTCTTGTGCAAACCTTTTTTTAAAGACACCTATCTTAAATGTCCTTAAATTTTTGAACCAGTTTTAGTGTTTGTGGTGAGACTTAGTTACGTCCACTGCTCAACTGTCATTCCTAGAAATTACCTTCACCTTTTCCTATTGTGTTGGACTCTGTTTTCCCTTAATCACTTATTTTTCTTTGTTGTTTTTATTTATTCCATTACTTTGGAAAAGCACATCCCTTAGTATCTTCTTATGAAAAGAGTACCTGAGTCCATGCCTTTTCAAAAATGTGTTTTACTGTCACTTTTGATTTATTTGATTGGGCATAAAAATCTAGATTGGGAATAATTTCCCTCCGAAAATTTGAAGGTGTTATTCCATTCATTGTTTTCTAGCCTTCAGCATTCATATTCTTAAGAAGTCTATAGTCATTCTGATTCTTTATCCTGTGTATGTGACCAGTTTTTCCTTCTAGAAGTATGAAGGATCTCCTGTTTAATCTCCATGTTGAGAAATTTCAGAATTATTGTCTCCTTGTTTGTTTTCAGTGATTTTGCTGAATATTTGTGACAGTCTTTTTAGTTTGGAAACTTGAATCCTTCATTTCAGGGAAATTTTCCTTTATTATTTCTTTGATAATTTTCTCTTTTTTTTTTTTTCTCTGTTTTCACTCTTTGGTACTGTTAGTAGTCAGATAATTGATCTTTTGG
>NW_016109372.1:0-1516 GCF_001604975.1 Cebus imitator | reverse complement strand
CTCTTGTTACCCAGGCTGGAGTGCAATGGCGCGATCTCGGCTCACCGCAACCTCCGCCTCCTAGGTTCAGGCAATTCTCCTGCCTCAGCCTCCTGAGTAGCTGGAATTACAGGCACACGCCACTATGCCCAGCTGAATTTTTGTATTTTTAGTAGAGACGGGGTTTCACCATGTTGACCAGGATGGTCTCGATCTCTTGACCTCGTGATCCGCCCACCTCGGCGTCCCAAAGTACTGGGATTACAGGCGTGAGCCACTGCGCCCAGCCATTTCTGTATTTTTAGTAGAGACAGGATTTCACCATCTTGGCTAGGCTGAGTCGAACTCCTGACCTTGTGATCCATCCACCTCAGCCTCCCAAAGTGCTGGGATTACAGGCGTGAGCCACTGGGCCCAGCTGTTTTTTGTTTTTTGGTTTTTTTTTTTTTTGTAGAAATGAGGTCTTGTGGTTTTGCCCAGGTTAGTCTCAAACTCCTGGACTCAAGTCATCCTCCCACTTCAGACTCCAGAGTGTTGAGATTGCAGGCGTGAGCCACTGCACCTGGCTGTTAGTTTTCTTGATTTTTTTTTTTGAGACAATTTTGGTTCCCATCTAGAAAAATGATTAATTTGGAGATTCAGTAGTAAGATTTAAGGAAAGGATTATAGAGCAACTATTTTTATTTTCTTTAGAGACAGAGTCTTGATAGATTGCCCAGGCTAGATTCTAACTTACAGGCTCAAATGATCATCCTATCTCAGCCTCCCAAATAGGTGGGGCTACAGGTACATGCCACTGCAGCTGGCAGTAGAGCAATTCTTAAAACTAGTAAGTACAGAAAAGAGTAAATGGAAATGCCAGGATAGTTCACAAGAATGGATATACTGTTTTGTTCATTCTCATAGTAGTTGACCCATAAAGTCAATTTCTTTTGTGAGATTTGCTGTGTGTGTTTTTTGATAAGGGCCTGTGCACAAAAATACAGGTTTAAGCACCGAAATTCATAGAGGTCAGTGAATCTGTTTAACCACTTCACCAGGACTAACACTGAAAATGTATTCCACCCCCCCTTTTTTGGGGGTTTTGTTTTTCTTTTTGTTTTTTTTGAGATGGATCACGCCAGCCTTGCTCTTGTTGCCCAGGCTGGAATGCAGTGCTACGATCTCGGCTCACTGCAACCTCTGCCTCCTGGGTTCAAGCAATTCTCTTGCCTCAGCCTCCTAAGTAGCTGGGATTACAGGCATGCTCCACCATACCTGGCTAATTTTTGTATTTTAAGTAGAGGCAGGGTTTCACCATGTTAGGCAGGTGTCATACTCCTGACCTCAGGTGATTCACCCACCCCAGTCTCCCAAAGTGTTGGGATTACACATGTGAGCCACCATGCCTGGCCATGTATTCCTCTTTTTAAAAATACCTTTAGGCCGGGCGCGGTGGCTCAAGCCTGTAATCCCAGCACTTTGGGAGGCCGAGGCAGGTGGATCACGAGGTCAAGAGATCGAGACCATCCTGGTCAACATGGTGAAACCCCGTCTC
>NW_016109371.1:2877-5015 GCF_001604975.1 Cebus imitator | reverse complement strand
TTTTTTTTTTTTTGGTAAGGACTGAACGCCACTGTGTTGCCTAGGCTGGTCTCTTTCTCCTGGGCCTCAAGCAATCCTCCTGACTCAGCCTTCCAAAGTGCTGAAATTACAAGCATGAGCCACTTTGCCTGGCCAAAATGTCCTATCTCTTGATACTGGTGGTGGTAACATGGAATATACATATGTGTTGGAAACAGATGCTCAGTGCCGCAAAGAAAAATCAGCACTGAGACAAAGGATCTCTCAGCAAAGCAATTTTTACTGCTTATAAGAAGGGGATCCTCGCTAGCCATCTTGCCACGAGTGTACAATGAACAAAGGAAAAGCAGACATATTTATCCTTTACGCATTTGGGGTTGTCCTTACTGCTGTGCCTGATCTCCATTGGTTGGCGTCAGACCTCACAATTTAAAGCCTGATTGGCTAATAACTTAAAACTTTTTTTTTTTTTTAACTTAAAACTTTTCTAAACAGGTAAGTCCAAATTAGGAAGGGGCATAGGCTGCAAGCTGGGACATGCCTGTGAGCAAGTGCGGGGCAGGTATCTTAAAGTACAAGGACACATTCTGTACTGCGTGCCTATCAGCATGTCTAACAGCTGTGTAGGATAGGGCTTAACAAAGAGTTATTAGCATAAAGCAAGAAGGATTTATTCTTGGCCGGGCACGGTGGCTCACGCCTGTAATCCCAGCACTTTGGGAGGCCGAGGCGGGTGGATCACTTGAGGTCAGGAGTTTGAAACCAGTCTGTCTAACATGGTGAAACCCCGTCTCTGCTAAAAACACAAAATGAGCCGGGCATGGGGGTGCATGCCTGTAATCCCAGCTACTCAGGAGCCTGAGGCAGGAGAATTGCTTGCACCTCAGAGGCGGAGGTTGCAGTGAGGCGAGATCGTGCCATTGCACTCCAGCCTGCGGAACAAGAGCGAAACTCCGTCTCAAAAAAAAAAAAAAAAAAAAAAAAACAAGGATTTATTCTTTAACAAGAAGAGGAACTTTTTTACTTCCCACAATATGCAAAAAACTCATCAAGCCATATGCTAAGCTTTATGCATTTATTTACCTAAGTTTTTGCCCCTGCAACCCTTTTCCACCCTTGCAACCATCCCCAACCCCAGCTATTAATTAACGCTTTCAGTCTCGAAGGCTTTCTGTCCACACTTTAAATTCGCCCCAAGGGGCTAGCAAACCTTTTTCCTTAAAGGGCCAGGTCGTAAATATTTTTAGTTTTTCAGGCCAGAGGGTCTCTGCCCCAGCAACTCAACTCTACCATGGCAGCGTGAAAACAGTCATAGATGACACAGAAAGAAATGAGCACGGCTCTGTTACGGGGATGGGGTCAGGGTCCAGACCCCCCAGAGACGGTTCTTGGGTGTCATGCCAGAAAGAATTCAGGGCGAGTCCATAAAAAGTGAAAGCAAGTTTATTAGGAAAGTGAAGGAATAAAAGAGGGTGGCGGGTTGCCCATTTTTATGGTTATTTCTTGATGATATGCTAAACAAGACGTGGATTATTCACGCCTCCTTTTCTTAGGCCATAGAGGGTAACTTCCCGCCGTCGCCATGGCATTTGTAAACTGTCATGGCACTGGTGGGAGTGGAGCAGTGAGGACGACCAGAGGTCACTCTCGTCACCATATTGGTGTTGGTGGGTTTTAGATGGCTTCTTTTTTTTTTTTTTTAAATAATCTTGTAGGAAGGGATGTATTCTGTCTTTTTTTTATTCTTTTAGCATTCTGTACACTGACAAGAGGTAAAAGACAATGACTGAACCTGAAATGTGAAAGAACACATCACAATTAAATCCACAATTGTAAACATTTATCTCACTCACGTCAGCGAAAAATCACCAATTATTATAAAAACGACAAATTACATCACGAAGGCAGCAAAAATTAGAAAAAATTCATTAAAAACTATATCTGGCTGGGCAAGGTGGCTCATGCCTGTAATCCTAGCACTTTGCGGGGCTGAGGCAAGAGATTCAGACTATCCTGGCCAACGTGATGAAATCCTGTCTCTACTAAAAATACAGAAAAATTTAGCTGGGCATGGTAGTGCATGCCTGTAGTCCCAGCTACTCGGGAGGCTGAGGCAGGAGAATTGCTTGAACTCAGGAGGTGGAGATTGCAGTGAACCG
>NW_016109371.1:0-1034 GCF_001604975.1 Cebus imitator | reverse complement strand
TTTTTTTGAGACAGAGTTTTGCTCTTGTCGCCCAAGCTGAAGTGCAATGGCATGATCTCGGTTCACTGCAACCTCTGCCTCCCTGGTTCAAGAGATTCTCCCGCCTCAGTCTCCCAAGCAGCTGGAATTACAGGTACCCGCCCTCATGCCTGGCTGATTTTTTGTATTTTTAGTAGAGACAGGATTTCCCCATTTTGGTCAGGCTGGTCTCGAACTCCTGATCTCAGGTGATCTGCCCACCTCGACCCCTCAAAGCGCTGGGATTACAGGCATGAGCCAACACGCCCAATCTTAAACTTAATTTTATGTTTTGTGAATTTCAGCTGAACTCTGTTTGTTTATTCAAATAGGGTCTTTCTCTGTCATCCAGGCTGGAATGCAGTGGCACGATCCCGGCTCACTACAGCCTCGATCTCCTGGGCACAAGTCATGCTCCCACCTCAGCCTCCTGGGCAGCCAGGATTGCAGGCACCTACCTCCACTCCCAGCTACAGTTATGTATTTTTTATAGAGATGAGGTCTTACTGTGTTTTCCAGGCTGGCCTCAAACTCCTAGTCTCAAGTGGTCCTACCTAGCCTTGGCTCCCAAAGTGCTGAAATTAAAGGAAAGAGTCACCCTGCCTGGCTCAATTTCAAAAAGAAAAAAACTTGATATACAAATTTGAAAACTTTCACTAGGAAGGAAAAACAAAGGCTCCCCCTGGCGGCGGCATGGAGAATAGACCACGCTGTAAGCAGAAGCGGAACGTGATGGCCCTCAGGAAGCTGGAGGGTATACCTGAGTTCCTGAACTTCCGTTATTATGCTTTCCTTAGTTCTATTATTTATGAAATATTTATCAGCCGGGCATGGTGGCTAATGCCTGTAATCCCAGCACTTTGGGAGGCTGAGTTGGGTGGATCACGAGATCAGGAGATCAAGACCAGCCTGGCCAACATGATGAAGCCTGATCTCTACTAAAAATACAAAAATTAGCTGGGCGTGATGCTGCATGTCTGTAATCCCAGCTACTCGGGAGGCTGAGGCAGGAGAAT
>NW_016109370.1:0-1770 GCF_001604975.1 Cebus imitator | reverse complement strand
AAAAAAAAAAAAAAAAGTTCTGCATGGGCACGGACGAAAATAGAAAAATTAGCCGGGCATGATGGTGGCCGCCTATAATCTTAGCTACCTGGGAGGCTGAGGCTGGAGAACCGCTTGAACCCGGGAGGCGGAGGCTGCAGTGAGCTGAGATCGCACCATTGACACCCAAGAGTTTGAAACTAGTCTAGGCAATATAGAGAGACCCCATCACTACAAAAAATAGAAAATACAAAAAAATACACACACAAAAAAAAATTAGCCAGGCATGCTGGTGTGCACCTGTGGTCCCAGCTATTTGGAAGGCTGAATCAGGAGGATCACCTGAGCCTGGGCGTTTGAGGCTGCAGTGAGCTATGATTTCAACATCGCATGCCGGCCTGGGTGACAGAGTGAAACCCTGCCTAAAAACAAAACAAAACAAAACTGTGGCTGGTGAGGTGGTTCACACCTGCAATCCCAGCACTTCACGAGGCTGAGGCAGGTGGATCACCTGGTCTGGAGTTCGAGACCAGCCTGGCCAACATGGCGAAACCTCGTCTCTACTAAACGTACAAAAAAATCACAGGGGCCTGAGGCCTCTCCTCCTGTGCCCTCTGTGGAGCCTCGGTGGGGAGCTTGGTCTGAGGGGAGGCGCTGGACATGTGAGGCTCTTGCTGGACATGTGAGGCTCTTGCTGGACATGTGAGGCTCTGGGTGCGGTGGTTGGTGCATGTAATCCCAGCTACTCAGGAGGCTGACGCAGGAGAATTACTTGAACCCTGGGGGTGGAGGCAGCAGGGAGCTGAGATCGTGCTACTGCACTCCAGCCTGGGCAACAGAGACTGTGCAAAAAACCCAAACCAAAAAAAAAACCAAAAAACAAAACAAAAAGAAAAACTGTAGCCAGGTGTGGTGGCTCACACCTATAATCCCAGCACTTTGGGAGGTTGAAGTGGGTGGGTCACCTGAGGTCAGGAGTTCAAGCCCAGCCTGGCTAACAAGGTGAAGCCCCGTCTCTACTAAAACTACAAAAAAATTAACTGGGGGTGGTGGCGGGAACCTGTAATCTCAGCTACTTGGGAGGCAGAGGTGGGCAAATCGCTGGAATGTGGGAGGAGGGGGTTGCAGCCAGCGGAGATCGACCCACTGCACTCCAGCCTGGGCCACAGAGACCAGTGTGGAACGTTATTGCTAACTTTTGTGCGTACCTTTTATCCATTCCCCCCACGCCCCATAACGTCCCACCCCGGCACCCACGCACTCCTTCCTGTCCCTGTGCATCGGCCTGTCCTAGACGTTCACAGCACTGGGATCACACGCTGTGCTGGCGTCCTCCTGGGGCATCCGCACCATGGCGGGAGTCAGAGCCTGGTTCCTGTTCCTGGCGGAGGCGTCCTCCGTGGCATGGCCGGGCCGGGTGCTTCCCTCATCCGTGGATAGGCACTGGACTTGCTTCCACTTTTTGGGCCCCTTGAATCTGGAACAAGTGTGACCAAGCTCACAGACTGCGTCCGGCTCTGGAACGGCGTGTCCAAAAGATCGTCCTTAAGCTGGGGATGTTTTCCATGGGCACCTCCAGGCACCTGGACAGCTGCTGTGGCAGCCACAGGGGGGTGCACACAGGCGACTGGTGTCCCTGGGGGTCTGTGCGGTGGTGAGGTGTGGTGTCCGAAGGGCCATCACGGGATGTGGGGAGGTGAGAAGGGCCATAGGGGAGGTGTGGGGTGGTAGGAAGAACCTCAGGGGCAGGAGATGGTGGGAAGGGCCATGGGGGAGGTGTGGGGTGGTGGG
>NW_016109369.1:3678-5024 GCF_001604975.1 Cebus imitator | reverse complement strand
AATCATATATTATACAACCTTTTGGGAATAGCTTTTTTCCCCTGAGCATCATTCTCTGGAAAGTCGTCCAGGTTTTGAAGTGGCGCGTGCTCATAGCAGTAGTTGGTTCTTTTTTATTCCTGAATTGTATTTCATAGCTGGGCTCTACTGTAATTTGTTTAGCTATTCATCTATTGTAGGACATTTTGGCTGTTTTCAAGATTTTTTTTTTTTGGCTATTACAAATAAAGTTACTATAAGCAATTGTGTGCAGGTTTATTTGTTTGCATGAGACAGGGTCTC
The DNA here is from genome assembly GCF_001604975.1 of Cebus imitator. Classification (NCBI taxonomy): domain Eukaryota; kingdom Metazoa; phylum Chordata; class Mammalia; order Primates; family Cebidae; genus Cebus; species Cebus imitator. The sequence goes on along the minus strand of NW_016109369.1, from coordinate 4,742 downwards.
CTTCTGTCTCTTAGGCTGGAGTGCAGTGGCACTAATACAGCTAACTGCAGCCTTGACCTCCTGGGCTCAAGTGATCCTTTTGCCTTGGCCTCCTGAGCAGCTGGGACCAAAGGTGCATGCCACCAGGCCTGGCTAATTAAAAAAAAAAAAAAAATTTGTAGAAATGGAGTTTCACCTTGTGGCCCCAGCTGGTTTCAAACTCCTGGGCTCAAGTGATCCTTCTGTCTCAGCCTCCCAAAGTGCTGGAATTACAGGCATGAATCACCACATCCAGTGGTGTACAGGTTTTGATGTAAAGATGAGTTTTCATTTATTTGGCATAGATGTATGATTGCTGGATCATATAATAAGAATTTGTTTTGTATCTTATGTTAAAATAGCCACTCCTGTTTTCTTTGGATCATTGTTTGTATGGCATGTCTATTTCTATCTTTTTACTTTCAACATATATATTATATTTATATAATTATATGTATTTATAATATGTATTTATATATAGTTATATAAATGCATATAATTATATTTGAAGTGAGCTCCTTGTAGACAGCCTGTAGTTAGGTCATGTTTTTTTACTCCACTCCATCAGTCTCTTTCTTTTACTTGGTGTATTTAGAGTATTTATATTTAATATAATTGTTCTTTTTTTTGTTAGTGCTTAAGTCTTTCATTTTATTTTTATATCTTTGCTTTTATTTCTTTATTTTTTTCTCTGCCTTTTTTTTGGTTACTTGAACATTTTTTGAATTTCATTTTAATTTATCGATAGGACCTTTTCTTTAAGCCTCTTTTCCTATGGGTTTTCTAGTACTTACTCTAGCTATTAAACTATACAGGCATTAGTTGATAAAGTTTACTACTGTCAACATTTTACCAGTTGCAGTAAAATATAGAAACTTTACCTCCCTTTGAGCCCATTCACTCTCCACCATTTATATACCCCATATAATTGTTTTTTTTTTTTTTTGGGACGGAGTTTCGCTCTTGTTACCCAGGCTGGAGTGCAATGGTGCAATCTCGGCTCACCGCAGCCTCCGCCTCCTGGGTTCAGGCAATTCTCCTGCCTC
>NW_016109369.1:0-1628 GCF_001604975.1 Cebus imitator | reverse complement strand
TTTTTGAGGCAGCATCTTACTATGCTGCCCAGCCTGGAGTGTAGCAGCATGATTATAGCTCACCACAGCCTTGAACTCTTGGGCTCAAGTGATCCTCCTGCCTCAGCCTCCTGACAGGCTGAGGCTACAGGAGGAAGTGTGCCACCATGCCTGGCTAATTTTTAAATTTTAGTAGAGATGAGGTCTCGCTATGTTGCCCAGGCTGGTCTGGAACTCCTGGCTCAAGTGATCCTCCTGCCTTGGCCTCACAAAGTCCTGGGATTACAGGCATGAACTACAGCACCCAGTTCTATTTTTTTTATATTCTTATTTTTTTCTCCCAATCCCCAAGCTTTATTAAGGTATAATTGACAAAAAAATTATATATGATATACAATGAAACATTTTAAAATGTGTATATACATTGTGAAATAATTAAAGCTAATTAACATATTCATTACCTTACATACTTATCATTTTTTTGATAAGAACATTTGAGTTCTAATCTCTCATCAGTTTTCGAATATACATTATTATTAATTATAATCACCATGCTATTATTATTAACTTCAGGCTAGTTACTATAGTAGGAAAATGTGCTTGTTAGTATTTTTATACTTTGCAAATGCTAATAGAGTTATTCCTTGCTGCTGTGTTTTGTTATCCTAGATATATATTATACTTCAGAATTACCACAGCAAGTTTATAATATTTTTAGAATTACAATAAATGTAAAGATGAAAGCAGAACGTTTACATATTTCTAAATGTCTCTCTGAGGGAGCAAGATACTTTTCTTTTTCATTATACTGGAATCCCTTATGGTAGAGAAATGAATGGAATAGAAAACAGGAAGAGGCAAGAGTAATGTGTATAACAACATATTCTCTTTCTGTCTCATGCCCACACACATGCACACTCATGCACACCACACCCATACTTTAATACCTCACAGTAACCCTAGGAAGTGGGTACTAATGCTATTAGCACCTTTCTCATTTTACAAAGAAAGCTACAGAATTGCCCAAGGTCATAGAATCAATAAGTGACTGAGTTGGAATTTGCACATAGGTAGCCTGGAGACAGAGTAGCTGGCACAGAGTGAGAGCTCAATAAATTTAGTTGATGTTATTCTTATTATTTTATTGGAGTATATTTGGATTATATTACCTTGCTCCTCCCAGAATCGCCTTAATTTGTATCAAAGGATACTTCTGGGGTTATATAAAATGTGCTTCTACCTTTGCTATAAAAATGCTATGTGTAATATTTTATGTTATAGTATGCAGTGTCTCTTCTGCAGATAAATACAACAGAATTTTTCCTTTAGACCTTAGATACAAACAAAAACAAACAAACAAACAAAATATAGACTCGGCTCAGCGGCTGACACCTGTAATCTCAGCACTTTGGGAGGCCGAGGTGGGAGTTCAACCCAAGAGTTCAAGACCAGCCTGGGTAACGTGATGAGATCCCATCCCTACCAATTTTTTTTTAATTGCCCAGTGTGGTGGTGTGCACCTGTGGTCCCAGATACTTAGGAGGCTGAAATGGGAGGATCACTTGAGCCCAGGAGGTTGAAGCTTCAGTGAGCCATATCTGTGGCACTGCACTCCAGCCTGGGCGAAACAGCAAAACTGTCTCAAAAAA
>NW_016109368.1:5404-6195 GCF_001604975.1 Cebus imitator | reverse complement strand
TGTCAATGTAGCAGTTCAGAGACCCTTTCTTTGGAGAATCTAGAAAGAGATATTTCCAGCAATATCCAGGCACAAAAGAATAAGCGGTAAGATCGCGTCTAAAGCAGAGGAGAAACGTCTCTTTTAAACTGCTCTGCTGTGTGTTCGTTCACCTTAGGAAGATGCATCTAAGTTTAGATTCAGTAAGTTAGAAACACGTTTCTTCTGAAAGCTGCGTTTGGATATTCCTGAGTGAATGGGAGAATACAGTGTAATGATAGCATCTGGCTCTAAAACAAAAACGGAGCTCTCTAGTAGAATGATTGTGAACGTGTATATTCAACTTACGGAGTTAAACAGATGTGTGAATGTAGCAGTTCAGAAACCCTTTCTTTGGAGAAGCTAGAAAGATATTTCCAGCCATATGCAGGCACGTAAGTATTAGCGGTAAGATCGCATCCAAACCGCAGTAGAAACATCTCTGTCAAATTGCTCTGCTGTGTGTTCATTCACCTTAGTAAGTTGCATCTATGTTTAGATTCATAGAGTTATAAACACATTTCTTCTAAAAGCTGCGTTTGGATATTCCTGAGTGAAAGGGAGTATGGGGTGTAATGAGAAACATATGGCTTTAAAACAAAAACGGAGCTACATAGCAGAATGATTGTCAACGTGTACATTAAACTTACACATTTAAACAGATTTGTGAATGTAACAGTTCAGAAACCCTTTCTTTCGAGAATCTAGAAATAGATGTTTCCAGCCATATAGAGGCACATAAGAATTAGCAGTAAGATCGCGTCTAAACCACA
>NW_016109368.1:0-2080 GCF_001604975.1 Cebus imitator | reverse complement strand
GTTCGTTCACCTTAGGAAGTCCCATCTATGTTGAGATTAAGCGATTTAGAAACACGTTTCCTCCAAAAGCTGCGTTTGGATATTCCTGAGTGAATGGGAGTATAGCGTGTAATTAGAAATATTTTTCTCTAAAACAAAAACGGAGCAATCTAGCAGAATGATTGTCAAGGTGTATATTCAACTTACAGAGCTAAACACATGTGTGAATGTAGCAGTTCAGAAACCCTTTCTTTCAAGAATGTAGAAAGAGATATTTCCCGCCACATATAAGCACATAAGGATTAGCGGTAAGATAGCGTCCAAACCACAGAAGAAACGTCTCTTTCAAACTGCTCTGCTGTATGTTCGTTCACCTTAGGAGGTTGCATTTATGTTTCGATTCAGCGAGTTAGAAACACGTTTCTTCTAAAAGCTCCGTTTGCATATTGCTAGCGAATGGGAGTATAGGGTGTAATGAGAAACATGTGGCTCTAAAACAAAAACAGAGCTATATTGCAGAATGATTGTAAAGGAGAAAATTCAATGTACAGAGATAAACAGATGTGTTTACGTAGCAGTTCAGAATCCCTTTCTTTGGAGAATCTAGAAAGAGATATTTCCATCCATATATGGGCACATAAGAATTAGGGCTAAACTACAGGAGAAACGTCTTTTTCAAACTGTTCTGCTGTGTGTTCGTTCACCGTAGGAAGTTGCATCTATGTTTAGATTGAGTGAGTTAGAAACACGTTTCGTCTAAAAGCTGCGTTTGGATATTTCTAAGTGAATGAGAGTATAGGGTGTAATGAGAAATATCTTGCTCTAAAACAAAAACGGCGCTTTCTATCAGAATGAATCTCAAGGTGTATATTCAACTTACACAGTTCAACTCATTTGTTAATGTAGCAGTTATGAAACTCTTTCTTTGGAGNCGTCTCTTTCAAACTGCTCTCTTATGTGTTCATTCACCTTAGGAAGTTGCATCTATGTTTAGATAAAGCGAGTTAGAAACTCGTTTCTTCTAAAAGCTGCGATTGGATATTCCTGAGTCAATGGGAGTATAGGGTTTATTGAGAAATATCTGGCTCTAAAACAAAAACGGAGCTATCTAGAAGAATGATTGTCAAGGTGTATATTCAACTTACAGAGTTAAACAGAGGTGTGAATATCGAACTTCAGAAACCGTTTCTTTGGGGATCTAGAAAGAGATATTTCCAGCCATAAGAATTGGCGGTAAGAACGCGTCTAAACGACAGGAGAAACGTCTCTTTCAAACTGCTCTGCTGTGTGTTCGTTGACCTTAGGGAGTTGCATCTCTGTTTAGATTCAGCGAGTTAGAAACACGTTTCTTGTAATAGCTGCGTTTGGATATCCCTGAGTGAATGGGAGTATAAAGTGTAATGAGAAATATCTGCTCTAAAAAAAAAAAAGGAGCTATCTAGCAGAATAATTCCAAAGGCCTATATTCAACTTACAGATTTAAACAGATGTATGAATGTAGCAGTTCAGAAGCCCTTTCTTTGGAGAATCTAGAAAGAGATATTTCCAGCCATATACAGGCACATAAGAATAAGCGGTAAGATCGCGTCTAAACCACAGGAGAATCGTCTCTTTCAAACTGCTCTGCTGTGTGATTGTTCACCTTAGGAAGTTGCATCTATGTTTAGATTCAGCGACCTGGAAACACGTTTCTTCTAAAAGTTGCGTTTGGTTATTCCTGAGTAAATGGGAGTATACAGTGTAATGACAAATAACTGGCTCTAAAACAAAAACGGAGCTATGTAGCAGAATGATTGTCAAGGTGTATATTCAACTTACAGAGTTAAACATATGTGTGAATATAACAGTTCAGAAACCCTTTCTTTGGAGAATCTGGAAAGAGATATTTCCAACCATATGCAGGCACATAAGAATCAGTGGTAAGATCGCGTCTAAACCACAGGAGAATCGTCTCTTTCAAACTGCTCTGCTGTGTGTTCATTCACCTTAGGAAGTTGCATCTATTTTTAGATTCAGCGAGTTAGAAACACGTTTCTTCTAAAAGCTGCATTTGGATATTCCTGAGTGAATGGGAGTATAGGGTGTAATGAGAAATATCTGG
>NW_016109367.1:0-5028 GCF_001604975.1 Cebus imitator | reverse complement strand
CAATTATACACCCATAGAGTTGGGGGAAATAGAAAAAGATGAGGTTCCATAAATCATCTGAGCATATCAGGAAGGGAAACATGCAGGTGCTGAGAATAAAAACATAATTACTTGCTGGGCAAGCTGGCTCAAGCCTTTAATCCTAGCACTTTGGGAGGTCGAAGCAGGCAGATCACCTGAGGTCAGGAGTTTGAGACTAGCCTGGCCAACATGGTGAAACCCCATCTCTACTAGAAATACAAAAATTAGTGGGCGTGGTGGTGGACACCTGTAATCCCAGCTACTCACGAGGCTGAGACAGGAGAATCGCTTCAACCCAAGAGGTGGATGTTGCAGTGAGCCGAGATCACACCACTTCACTCCAGCCTGGGCAACAGAGTGAGACAGAGAGAAAAATGATGATGAAATAAAATAAATAAAACCATAATTACCGGGGCCGGACGCAGTGGCTCCTGCCTGTAATCCTAACACTTTGGAAGGCCATGGCGAGCGGATCACGAGGTCAGGAGATTGCGACCATCCTGGCCAACACAGTGAAACCCTGTCTCTACTAAAATACAAAAAAACAGCTGGGTGTGGTGGTGTGGGCCTGTAGCCCCAGCTACTCAGTAGGCTGAGCGGCGGAATTGCTTGAACCCAGGAGGCGGAGATTGCAGTGAGCCAAGATCACGCCACTGCACTCCAGCCTGGCAACAGAGCAAGACTCCATTGCAAAAAAACACAAAAAACAAAAAATAAAACAAAACAAAACAAACCATAATTACCTAGTGCGTGGCCTTTGCTGGAGAAAGGCTCCTCGAACTGCCCAAGAACAGGCCTTAATGCTTCAGGGAATCACAGAGGAGAAGACTGATTTCAGCTGGTGGTAGATAAAAAAGAAAAGGGAAAACAGAAGCCACTTTGTGGTGGTCAGTGCTGCAAGAAGGACTCTAGGAGAGAGAACTTCTAATGAGAAGAGGAGCCGGGGCCAGCAAGCCTGGCTCCAGGAGGAAAGTTCTGCGAGGTTCATCAAAGAGGAAGTAGGGGAGGAATTGCTGTTGAAATTGATGGAGGGAAAGGCTTGGTCATTCATTGTGAATGGATGGATCCCAAGCCCTGGAGGAATGGGCAGAAAAAAGAAAGCAAAGAAAAAAGTAAAAGAAGGCTTCAAAGCCTAATTAAATTCATATAAAGAGGATAAAGAGTAATTCAAAGAAGCAATGTGAAAGCAATTGATACTAAAAAGAGGGCAAGAAGTGCCACTTAAAGGACCCTAGGGAAAGAAAAACTGGGGATACGTTTTAGTAAGAAATCTAGGCACTACCAGTATGAAGCAGTTTATTCACCAGGAACTAGGAAAGGAACTGGCTCTGTGGATTTCCTTACCAGACAACGTTCAGAGTAAGATTTTTGTTTACAGCTTGTTATAGGAACTTTCCAAAGATTTATGAGATCTGGATCTGATGATACATAACCTAAAGAAGCAAACAATGGAGATGTGTGTTCCCCAAAAGAAATTCATATAGCCCCCTAAAGAAATTTTCAAAAGAAAAGCCATGTATAAAAATATGATTCACTTCCTAAACACCGCAAGAAAGGTACAGGTGGAGGGAGTAGAGGAAGATTTCCACTGAGTCTTGAGGGGAAAAAAAATGAAATGGGAAATCTAAGAACAGTGCCCAACAAACCAAATGATGCAGATTTCAAGAGCACAGAACTGAACGGGGTTTATTCAAAACCACATGCCAGCTGCTGCCACATGGCTACCAAATGGAACTGGGCTAGGAGGATGGCCCAGTTTCTATGTACAAGAACGAACAAAGGTTGTGACATGTAACAGGAATGTTGTCTCCATTTTTATTTTATGGAGGTAACAGCCAAAATTCACCTCTGAAAACCTCAACGTTTGGCAGTGGTATAAAGAAGGGAGGAAATTCCTGAAGGAACAAAAAGGGATTAAAAATAAAGGAGAGATCAGGGAGAGGGCAGGCCTCTGATCTTCCCAGGCTGGCATTGGTGGGCAGGTAAGAAAATGATGTGAGCAGATGCTCAAGGAAAGCGGCCCTGAAATCAAAGGCTTTAAAGAGATAAGCCGAGTCCCTCAAACAAAGTAATAAACAGAAACCAGGATGAAGACATTGGAACTGAAGTGATGAAATTAAAGTATCACACAGAGGTTTCTAGACAAGTGTCCAGAGATGAAATAAAGTGCATACAAGATTCTAGTGTGTGCTAGAAATGTAGGGGGAAAGAGTGATGGTAAAATTAAAAAAGAAGTGGATAGATTTTAGCAGCATGATTAAAATGGATAATGAAGGGGATCTTTATGAAACTGTTGCCAGAAGAAGGAAAGATATAGAAAGGGAAGAAAAGGCAGTAGGTTAATTCCAGTATGACAAGAATAATAAAGAAATGCATGAGTTCTCAGCCAACAGCCCGTATCAAGAGACAAGCATTTCTGGCTGTGTGTGAAGAGCACGCTACGCCTGGGGCTCTCCCTGCCAACACCTGCAGACTTTTGCTCCTCACCTGGGCTTCACAGCACACCTGTTTTCAATGACTTATGGGGGAAAGGGTCAAAAGATGAATAAGGCCAGGCACAGAGGCTCACACCTGTAATCCCAACACTTTGGGAGGACAAGGTGGGTGGATCACTTGTGGCCAGAAGTTCGAGACCAGCCTGGCCAAAATAGCAAAACCCTATCTGCCTCTACTAAAGACACAAAAAATTAGCCAGGTGTGGTAGTGCATACCTGTATAATCCCAGCTACTGCAGAGGCTGAGGCATGAGAATCACTTGAACCTGGGAGGCAGAGATTGCAGTGAGCCAAAATTGTACCACTGCACTCCAGCTTGGGTGACAGAAGTGAGACTGTTTTCAAAAAAAAAAAAATGGATAAAATGATACTCATTTATTCCTTGGTTCCATCAACAAACATTTATCAAGAGATGTCTATATGCCAAGCACAGTGCTTGATACCAAGAAAATACAAGAATTAATAAGCAACGTAGATATTCTGACAAGAATAGAAGCAAAAAGGGGAGGAAGTCTGAAATATAGAATTTTCCAGATAAGGCAGAGCAAAGTTCAAAGCCATGAAAATGAGTGTGTGAAATATGACAGAATTGGAGATACCGGGATGGACACAGATGACCATATATTCTCCTCGAAGGGGAACAAGGTAAGAAAGTGGGGAACAAAAAGCAGAAGTAACCCTTACTCGGCTGGATCCAAGGTGATCTTGAGCAAAGTACTTATGTGCTCTGAGCCTCAGTTCCCTCAACTATAAAATAAACTAATAATATCTGTTTAACTTGCGGTTGTCACCATGACAGAGTCACAGGTATTGGTTGTGCCCTCCTGCCATAAACAATGATAAAACTGGGCAAAATATATCAAACAACTGTTTTTAGGTGCAACGCTACAGATGGTGCGGGATGTGACCCTTGAGAGAAGAAACACAAGAGGCGAAACCCACATTTACTCTGGCCTCCTGCCTGGGGCTTTCCAACCACAGCACGCGGAAGTGGAGCCCAAAGTGAGGAAGGAGGAAACAGACAAAGGTTAGGGCCGCTGCAGGGACTGAGTGTGTGGGACAGGGTACGAGAGGGGCAGGAGCTACACAGAGCAGAAATCCAAATATCTGCAGAGTGGCCCACCTGAGTCTAGTTGAAAACAAAAGTGCACATGTACAGGGTAATGTTTTCACAAAGCCTAGTAGAGAACAGGTAACAGGGGCAAGGCACAGTAGCTCATGCCTATAATCCCAGCACCTTGGGAGAGGCTGAGGCAGGAGGATTGCTTGGGCCCAGGAGTTCAAGACCAGCCTGGGCAATATAGCAAGACCTCATCTCTACAAAAAATTTTTTAAACTAGCTGGGTGTTCTGGCATGTACCTTAGTCCAAGCTACTTGGGAGGCTGTGGCAGGAGGATCACTTGAGCCCAGGAGCTGGAAGCTGCAGTGAGCTAAGATTATGCCGCTGCACTCCTGCCTTGGTAACAGAGTCAGAAACTGTCTCCAAAAAAAAAAAAAAAAAAAAAAAAACGGGGGGGGGGGGGGGGGTGGGGGAGGGGGGGGTGGGAAGTGGGGCAGGTGCACACCTGTAATCCCAGCACTTTGGAAGGCCGAGGCAGGTGGATCACGAGGTCAGGAAATCAAGACCCAGCCTGGCCAAGATGGCAAAAACCCGTCTCTATTAAAAATACAAAAATTAGCCGGGTGAGGTGGTGGGCACCTATAATCCCAGCTACTTGAGAGGCTGACACAGAGAATTGCTTGAACCTGGGAGGCAGAGGTTGCAATGAGCTGAGATCATGTCTCTGCACTCTAGCCTGGGCAACAGCAAGACTCTGTGTCAAAAAAAGGAAAAGAGAGAGAGGGGCTAAGTAGTGGGAGCTGTGTGCTGAACAAAGATTCCAGAGGTCACATGGTGGGAACAAACACTGTTTTCTCAGTGTCCATGGTGGAAAGAGCTTGATGAACACCCTGAGCTTTCAGCAGGAGCCTGGGAAAGGCCACACCTGTGGAGCTGGGCCACCCCATCACTAGAGAGGGGCTGCACTGAACCCATCAAAACAAAGCCGAATTCCAACACTCAGTAATGGATCCAAGCAGATCCACCAATAAATTAACCACCTGCCAAAACAAATGCAACGCTCCTTAAAAGAAGGTAATGAAACCATAATGTTTGACATGTAATAAAAATTACTCAATGTGTAACAAGGAGGAAACAAAGCAGCCAACAGAATCCCAGAGGTGTTACAGATGGAATTAGTGAAAAAAACTTTAAAATGACTAAATATGTTCAAGAATTTAAAGAAAAAAAATGGACACAAGGAATGAAACACAGTTACTCATTGGAAAATACACATTATGAAAAGAAACAAGATGAAAAACATGAAACTCAAAAGTCTACAATAATTGGCTGGGCGCACTGGCTCATGCCTGTAATCCCAACACTTTGGGATGCCCAGCTGGGCAGATCATTGAGGCCAGGAGTTCAAGACCAGCCTGGCCAATGTAGTGAAACTCTGTCTCTACTAAAAA
>NW_016109366.1:3758-5028 GCF_001604975.1 Cebus imitator | reverse complement strand
AAGACGGGGTTTCACCATGTTGGTCAGGCTGGTCTTGAACTCCCGACCTCAGGTGATCCGCCTGCCTTGGCCTCCAAAGTGCTTGGATTATAGGCATGAGCCACTAGGCCTTGCCTTTAATTTTTTTTTTAGAGACGGGAGTTTCACCATGTTGGCCAAGCTGGTCTCGAACTCCTGGCCTCAGCTGATCCACCCACCTCGGCCTCCCAAAGTGCTGGGATTACAGGCATGAGCCACCGCACCCGGCCGATGTGTCTTGCTTTTAAAGGACTGCTACCTTGGCATGGGTGAGCACGGGTCGTGCCATCATATTTATTAGATTTATTAGACTTTTGTTTTGTATTTTTAGCAGGGACTGGGTTTCAGCACATTGGTCAGGCTGGTCTCAAACTCCTGACCTCGTGATCTGCCCACCTTGGCCTCCCAAAGTGCTGGGATTACGGGTGTGAGCCACCTCACCCGGCCAGATTTATTAGATTTTTAACACTAGAATTGAGGGGTGATCAAAGGGATATAGAATCCGGGCGTGGTGGCTCATGTCTGTAATCCCAGCACTTTGGGAAGCTGAGACAGGCAGATCACCGGAAGACAGGAGTTTGAGACCAGGCTGGCAGAGATGGTGAAACCCTGTTGCCACTAAAAATACAAAAATTAGCCAGGCGTGGTGGCGCACACCTGTAGCTTCAGCTACTCGGGAGGCTGAGGCAGGAGAATCACTTGAACCTGGGAAGCAGAGGTTGCAGTGAGCCGAGATGGCACCATTGTACTCCAGCCTGGGTGACAGAGCAAGACTCTGACGCGCTCTCGGGAGTCTGAGGCAGGAGAATACCCAGGAGGCAGAGGGTACAGTGACCTATGACTGCTCCAATGCACTCCAGCCTGGGCGACAGAGCAAGACTCCGTATCAAAAAAAAAAAAGCCTTTAGCCAGGTACAGTAGCTCATGCCTGTAGTCCCAGCACTTTGGGAGGCTGAGGCAGGAGGATGGCTTGAACCCAGGAGTTTAAGACAGCCTCCTGGGTGACAGAGAAACTCTGTCTTTTTTTTTTCTTTTTAGACGGAGTCTCACACTGTTACCCAGGCTGTAGTGCAGTGGCGCAATCTCGGCTCACTGCAATCTCCGCCTCCGGGTTCAAGCGATTCTCCTACCTCAGCCTCCCAAGTAGCTGGGACTACAGGCACCTGCCACCACGCCTGGCTAATTGTTTTGTATTTTTAGTAGAGAAGGGGTTTCACCATGTTGGCCGGGATGGTCTCGATCTCCTGGCCTC
>NW_016109366.1:0-1093 GCF_001604975.1 Cebus imitator | reverse complement strand
GCCTGTAGTCCCAGCACTTTGGGAGGCCGAGGCAGGCGGATCACAAGGTCAGGAGTTTGAGACCAGCCTGGCCAACATGGTGAAACCCCATCTCTACTAAAAATTAGCTGGGTGTGATGGCGAGGCCCTGTGATCCCAGCTACTCGGGAGGCTGAAGCAGGAGAATCACTTGAACCTGGGAAGCAGAGTTGCAGTGCGCCAAGATCGTGCCACTGCACTCCAGCCTGGGCCACAAGAGTAAAACTCCCTCTCAAAAAGAAAAAGAAAAGGCTGGGCGCAGTGGCTCACGCCTGTAATCTCAGCACTTTGGGAGGCCGAGGTGGGTGGATCACCTGGGGTCAGGAGTTCAAGACCAGCCTGGCCATCATGGTGAAACCCCATCTTTATTAGAAAAGAAAAAAAAGAAAAGAAACAGAAAAATATTCCTGACCACACAAGAAGGACAAAAGGGTCCAGATCTGAGGACGTACAGAGGCCAGCCCTCACCCCGGAGAGGAGAAACCGGGGCCCACCTGCCTGCCTCCCAGGACCAATCTTGGATGATGTAACTTGTGCAACTTTTTTATTTTCTCTGCAAACACGCAGTGGAGTCTAGTTCTCACCCCTTGCGGTTGGGGGCACCTGTGATCCCCCCATCTTAGGGTAAGGGAGGTGCCCTTACCATGCCCAGGGTGCACTACAGAGGCGCCACCAATCCCATGTCAAGGCAGAGGTCAGCGGGGCTGCCTTTGGGCAGGTGCGTGGGTGACGGGAACTGAGAATCGGGCTGGGCTCCCTGGTCCCTGGCCCGCCCCCATCTCGGGGTAACTGGGCCAAACAATGCCCCATGGGGGGTGATGGGGAGGTGCCTCATGTTTGCACAGGCCGCCCCGGAATGTGGCGGGACAGGCCCCCGGGGGCCCCTGAGTCAGGAGATGTGGGCACCTGGCCAGGAGGAGGCGGGCCGTCCTCGGCAGTTGGCCCTGGCCCTGGGGGTGGACAGGCACCTGGCAGGTGCAGAGGGGCTGCCTGGGGGACGAAGATGGAAGGGGGCGCGGATGGAAGGGGGTGCGGATGGAAGAGGGACATGGATGGAAGAGGGACACGGACGGAG
>NW_016109365.1:7836-9386 GCF_001604975.1 Cebus imitator | reverse complement strand
CTTCAGTCCTATGAATGTAACCTTATTTGTAACCTTATTTGAAAATGAGGTCTTTGCAGATGTAGTCAAGATGAGGTCACTAGAGAGGGCCCTAATCCTATATGACAGTTATCCTTATAAAAAGAGGACATTTAGACACAGAGACAAATGCACTCACAGGGAGAGCACCATATGAAGATGAAGGCAGAGAACAGGGCAATGCACCTGCGAGCCAAGGAAGGCCAAAGATCACCAGCAAATCACCAGAAGCTCAGAGACAGGCGTCAAGCAGATCCTCCCTCACACCCCACATGAAGAGCCAACCTTGCCAACACCCTGATCTTACTTCTAGCCTCTGGAATGAAGACAATAACTTTCTGTTACACCACCCAGTGTGCGGTACTTTGTAACAGCAGCCCTAACAAGCTAATATTCCCACCTTCTGCTATCCACACCCTTGTGGAATCCTGTCTGTGGACTTAGGGACTCACTTATAACAAATAAAAAATGAAGTGAGGGGATACTGCTTCAGATATTAAAAGATGGGACTCTGTCTTGAGCCTCTCCCTCACTCTCTTAAACTAGTTGTTCTGGGAAGCCAGTTGCCATGACATCAGTCTACCCTGTGGAGAGGCTCACATTGCAAGATACCAACCATCACCTGAGTGAGCTTAAAAGCAGATTCCTCACTCAGTCAAGCACCAGTAGGTGAGGCTGCAGCCCCAGTCAATGGCTTGATTACAACATCATTAGAGACTTGGAGCCAGAGAAATCCACCTAATCTACACCCAGATTCTTGACTCTCAGAACTTTTGTGAGACAATATTTTGTTGTTTTAAGCCAGTAAGTTTTGGGTCATTTGTTACACAGCAGTAGATAACTAAAACAAGGTGACAATGGCTTCCTGCTGTTATCAATCTTTAGATTGAAAAGGATTTTGTTTCTCAGTTTTTCCATCACCTATGTAGCCAATCTGGCATTAAATGTCCTTTGTTTTTAACTCACGGTAGTTTCTATTTGGAGCTTGGCTGATATTTATGTGCAAGTATCATGTACTCTAAAGTGTAGAAATAATATAGCTGCTAAATCGTACCTATACCTATTTTATACATACAAGGAAAGATTCATCTAAGAACTCTAATAAACCCTCCAAATAATCAGAATATAGCAAACCTACCTGTCTTTTTTTATAGCCAAGAATAAAATGTCATAAACTTGGTGTCTTATACATTAAGTATGTACTGTCACAGTTATGTATGGTCATACACAATAACTGACATTCCACTAGGCGTTTTCTGAATTTCAAAGAGCTCTATGAAAAAATTACATCTTAGTGCCAACTTTAATTCATTTGTTTTTATAGACAAGTGGTTTCTTTTATCTTTATTTTGAGGGGGGAAGAGTCTCCCACAGTCACCCAGGCTGGAGTGTAATGGCACGATCTCGGCTCACTGCAACCTCTGCCTCCTGGGTTCAAGCAATTCTCCCAGGTTCAAGTGATTCTCCTGTCTGAGCCTCCCAAGTAGGTGGGATTATAGGTCCCTGTCACCACACCTGGCTGATTTTTTATA
>NW_016109365.1:4537-6207 GCF_001604975.1 Cebus imitator | reverse complement strand
GGTGTGGTGACACGCCCCTGTAATCTCAGCTAGTCAGGAGGCTGAGGCAGCAGAATCACTTGAACCCCGGTGACAGAGGTTGCAGTGAGTCAAGTTCATGTCACTGCACTCTAGTCTGGGTGACAGAGTGAGATTCCAACTCAAACAAACAGATAAATAAATAATGGAAACCAAGAACATACTGAATTTGGAGCACAATTCTGTTTAACATATCAGAGTTAAAAGTTGTACACTTTAATAATGCTAATTTAAACATCTGTGATGTGCACTTGAGCTTCTCCAATACTTTGAAGGCAAAAGGAAGATTACCTGTATCTAAGTAAATGTGAAGCAAGTGTGCTTATGAATTTTTATTCTCAAGTAAAGCAAGAGCTAAGGGTATGTAACAGCAATTCCCACTCTGCCCCAGCCAAGCTGTTAGGCCAGCAAGGTAGAAAAGGTTAGAATTGCTCTATATGGATTCTTTTTATCCATCTCAGGAGTAATGCTCCAAGTTCAACAGAAAATGAAAATAAGGAAATGAAAAAGTCTCACCTCTAAAATTTATATTACCCCCAGTTGGAAATAATACTGTGGATTTCCAGATCACATGGTCACATGTAATATGAGTGACATCTTGGAGGTAAGGCCAGCTGGGTTTCTAATCTGCATTATATCAATTTTTTGGTCTGTTTTTCAGAAATTTCTCTCACCTACATCTTCTCCATCTGTAAAATGGTGCTAATGTAATTCCAAAAAATGCTCCAAGACTAAATTAAATAATACATACACAATGTTTAATTCTTGTACCTAAAAATGGTTGTTTGTCTGACAAATAAGTTTGTTTTCCAAGAAAAGTACAAAACAAAAAGTGCAACAGCATATATTAATTTTATATTACTCAATATTTGGATATTATCACACTTTTTCTCATCTCCATTAATATCGATAATTAACAGTTAATTTTAAAGTATAAGAGCTTCAGAGATTTTGCAATTTTAAAATTCTCTTTGGATTTGAAATGAGTCCAACTCTTTACTTCCTTTATGAAATAAGGAACTTGGTGTGCATCCCACTGACCAATATTTTTATGGATGTAATAACCAAGTCACACCAGCTACGTAAATAGTCTTACAGTTAGCATGATCTAGGTCATTCATACGCAATAAGAAGAAAATCAAATTAAATGCATAAGTTTGCAAAAGGAAAATAAAACCTTGGAACACCGATTCACTGTGTAAAAAAGAAAACAAAATTAAGCTGAAAGCTGAGAGATGCAAAAAACTGCCTTTCCCTTGTATCCCTAACCAAATAGTTACAGATAAAAGGTTAAATATCTCCACAGATAGCCACTCTATGTTCACCTTGTCTTATGTGAAGTGCCAATTTACTGAGCAGGAGACAAACACCTAATTCACTCTTCCCCTACCCCTTCTGTCTTGCAACATGTGGATTCAGTAATGTGACCATACCCTCTCTCTTTCCTCTCTAGCCTGCTTTTCTGCTTTAAATACTGAAGCCCTCAAAATCACTTTTGGAGAAAAACACAGACCACAGTCTGTTTCTGTAATTTTGTATTTCTTTCTTCCAGGCATTTCCTAACCTTGGCAAAACAAACTCCTAAGTTGATTGAGACCTGTCTTAGGTACTTTTGGTTTATATGTTACTGCCATTTAAAAATAGATTATATT
>NW_016109365.1:0-2167 GCF_001604975.1 Cebus imitator | reverse complement strand
GCCACATCCCTCCACTGAACTTGGGAGCGGATCTGTTTTCCAAACATGAGGTGACTCTCAGTTTGAAACGGATGACAAGGGGCCTGGCTTTCCTGAGTCGGCAGGATAAAGAAGTCATTCTGTGGCATAGAATGAGGTGTGGCTCGAATCTAGACTCTCCAGTTAAAACCAGTGAAGATGGCCAGGCATGGTGGCTCACGCCTGTCATCCCAGCACTTTGAGAGGCCAGGCTTGAGGTGGGCGCATCACGAGGTCAGGAGTTCCAGACCAGCCTGGCCAACATAGGGAAACCCCCACCTCTACTGAAAAGACAAGTTAGCCGGGCATGGTGGTGCACAACTGTAATCCTTCGCCTCCCAAAGTGCTGGGATTACAGGCGTGAGCCACCTTGCCAGGTCCACGCGCTTGCTCTTAAAGGGTGAAATCCTGGCTGCTCATGCCCATCATCCCAGCACTTTGGGAGACCCAAGAGGGCGGATGACTTGAGGTCAGGAGTTTGAGGCCAGCCTGGCCAACGTGGCAAAATCCTGTCCTACTGAAAATAGGAAAAGTAGCCGTGCGCGCCTGTCATTCCACCTACTGAAGGCTGAAGCAGGAGAAAAGGGACTTTTCTAGCCCCAAGGCGTCCCTCAAACCCCAGCCCTAGCCAGCTTTCCGGTGGGGCGGCGCCTGCAAAAGCTTCTGAATGAATGGAGAGGAGCCTGAGGCTATGGGAGCCATCACCTAGATTCCAGAGGGGAAACAGGGCTTTCTGCATTTGAATGGGGCTCTAGAAGGCCGTGCTGCAGCTTCCAAAGTGTTGCGTCTCGCCTTGCACAGAGCGAGACTCCATCTCAAAAAGAGAAAAAAGGAAAAAAATTAGCACGTCAGTTGTGGCCGCGAATCAGTCTCCGGAAGCCAGGGGCAGTGGCTCAGGCCCCTCACCCCAAACCTTTGAGACTCCGGGTCCGGAGGATTGCAATGAAGTGATGAGACCCTGTCTGTAGAAAACNTCTCCCTTTCACTTTGTTTCTTTCTCTCTCTCTCTCCCTCTCTTTCTTTCTTTCTCTTTCTCTCTCTCTTTTCTTTCTTTTCTTTTTCTTTCTTTTTTCTTTCTTTCTCTTTCTTTTCCTTTTCCTCTTTTTCTCACAGGATTGCCCAGCTAGGACTAACAGGCAGCTGCCACGATGCCCAGCTAATCTTTATTATTACTATTTTGAGAGCGTCTTGCTCTGTCAACAGGCACCTGACACCATGTCTTATTATTGAGAGAGAGTCTCACTCTATCACTCAGGCTAAATTGCCGTGGCATGGATCTCAGCTCACTGCATTGTTGGCCTCGCTGGTTCAAGTGACTGGCCCGCCCCAGCCTCCTGAATTACTGGTGTAACAAGAGTATGCCACCACGCCTGGCAAATTTTTATATTTTTCATAGAGACGGGGTTTTGCCATGTTGGCTAACCTGGTCTTGAACTCGTGGCCTCAAGTGATCCACCTGGCTCGGCCTCCCAAAGTGCCGGAATTACAGGCGTGGGCCACCTCATCCGGCTCAGCTAATCTTTAATATATCGTAGAGAAGGTGGTTCCTAGCCATTGGGTGGTGAGATGAGGTTTACTCAGCCTGTAGAGTGTTAAAGGGGTAAATGAGTGTGGTTTGTGATGTAGATGTGGACAGTGTGTGTGTGTGTGTATGTGTGTGTGTGCTTGTGAGAGAGGAGAGAGAGAGAGAAAGAGAGAGAGAGAGAGAGACCATCCCGACCACGAGGGCCCAGAAATGGTGTTTGATTTGCGCCTCTGTCTAGTCACCCACCTGTCTGTAGATGACGATGATTCCACAAATGACGACAGGCAGCATCTATCGAGCTCTTTGTTTCTCCCTCTCGTGTGTGTCATCTCTGTGGTGGAAAAAGGGAAAAAAAGAAGCTCTGATGGGAAGTTGTCCTCACGTCTGAGGAAGCTAAAGGCAGGCTGCTGACATAAAGAAGGGCATCATATGTGACACTGCCATACCCGTGCACCCTAGAAATGCATCTTAGTTTTCATGCCGGGGCTGTCAGTTTACCCTGTAAGTCAACCTGCCCCCACACCCAGCAAGAACAGCACGGTCCCGGGTGGTCCAGTCTCATCCCATCTGGCCCACCCAGGCCACCTGGTGGAACTCTCGCTGGCAGATTTGAAAGCAGCCTCA
>NW_016109364.1:3651-5031 GCF_001604975.1 Cebus imitator | reverse complement strand
CACAGTGGCTCATGCCTGTAATCCCAACACTCTGGGAGGCTGAGGTAGGCAGATCACTTGAGGTCAAGAGTTTGAGACCAGCCTGGCCAATATGGTGAAACCCCATCTCTAGTAAAATAAAAATTTAGCTGGGCATGGTGGTACATGCCTGTAATCCCAGCTACTTGGGAGGGTGAGGCAGGAGAATCACTTGAACCCGGGAGGCTGAGTTTGCAGTAAACTGAGATCACAACACTGTACTCTAGCCTGGGTGACAGAGCAAGACTCTGTCTCAAAAAATAATAATAAAATAGGAGCAGAGACAAATCTAAATTTGATTCTTAGCCCTTCCACATACCAGCTGTGTTGCCGTAGACAGGTCACCTAAGTTTTTGAGACTTAGGTTTCTCCTATATTAGTAGGGTATGGATGTTATTTACCTGCAGGGTTATTGCAATTTATACACATCTAGGAGAATGCCCAATGCTTTACACCCAATAACTGCTGCTATTTTTACCTGTTAAAAAGGCATAGTCTGTTGCTCATAGGCAATCACTTTCAACAAGTTTAGCTATTTCTGTAACATTCTTCTGTATTTCTAAGTAATGTACTTAACGAGATATTATTCCACCCATTAATTTTTATAATATTCTCTCTTATTTATTTATTTATTTTTTTTGAGACAGAGTGACAAAAAAAGCCTGTTGCCCAGGCTGGAGTGCAGTAGCATAATCTTGGCTCACTACAACCTCCACCTCCTGGGTTCAAGCAATTCTCCTGCTTCAGCCTCCCGAGTAGCTGAGATTATAGGCATGCCCCACCACACCTGGCTAATTTTGTATTTTTAGTAGAGACAGGGTTTCTCCATGTTGGACAGGCTGGTCTCAAACTCCTGACCTCAGGTGATCTGCCCACCTCGGCCTCCCAAAGTGGTGGGATTACAGGCATGAGCCACTGTGCCTGGCCAACTGTATAACATTCTATTGACTTCCTGTTATGGTAGATGAGAATTTTGTTATAACTCTCACAAATGTGCCATATAACTTTCTTTGTTTTTTGTTTTTGTTTTTGTTTTTTTGATACAGAATCATGCTCTGTCGCCCAGGCTGGAGTATAGTGGCTCAATCTCAGCTTACCACAACCTCTGCCTCCCAGGTTTAAGTGATTCTCCTGCCTCAGCCTCCTGAGTAGCTGAGATTATAGGCACATGCCACCACTCCTGGCTAATTTTTGTATTTTTAGTAGAGATGGGGTTTTGCCATGTTGGCCAGGCTGGTCTCGGATTCCTGACCTCAGGTGATCCATCCACCTCACTCAGCCTCCCAAAGTGCTGAGATTACAGACATGAGCTACCACGCCTGGTGGCCTATATAACTTCCTTATCTTTTTTTTTTTTTTTTT
>NW_016109364.1:0-1326 GCF_001604975.1 Cebus imitator | reverse complement strand
AGTAGAGACGGGGTTTCACCATGTTGACCAGGATGGTCTCGATCTCTTGACCTCGTGATCCACCCGCCTCGGCCTCCCAAAGTGCTGGGATTACAGGCTTGAGCCACCGCGCCTGGCCGGTTTTTTTTTTTTAACTGTTATTTTAATGCAGTGACGGAGGGATAGGCAGTAATTTTTGGAGTTGATCTGCTGTTTAATCAGAAGTCTTTCTCTTAGATGGTATCCATTTGGTTCCCACAGTAAAGATGACAATGAGTTAATGACCAGAATAAGGAATTGTGTGTCTGTGGTTGTAATTTTAGTTTGTTTTTGTTTGTCACCAGAGGAAGCCATGGGAAATATATTGAATGATAAAAGTATCAGTTTTGTCAGGCGCGGTGGCTCACGCCTGTAATCCCACCACTTTGGGAGGCCGAGGTGGGCAGATCACGAGGTCAGGAGTTAGAGGCCAGCCTGACCAACATGGTGAAACTCCATCTCTACTAAAAATACAAAAATTAGCCAGGCGTGGTGGTGTGTGCCTGTAACCCCAGCTACTTGGGAGGCTGAGGCAGCAGAATCGCTTGAACCCAGGAAGCAGAGGTTGTAGTGAGCCAAGATTATGCTACTGCACTCCAGCCTAGGCAACAGAGTGAGACTCAGTCTCAAAAATAAATAAATAAATAAGTACTCTCAATTTTTATCATGTATTTATTTATTCATTTGTTTTTGAGACAAGGTCTCTGTCACCCAGGCTGGAGTGCCGTGTCACGATCACAGCTCACTGCAATCTTGATTAACCGGACTCAAGCAAGCCTCCCAGTTCAGCCTCCCAAGTACCTGGGACTACCAAGTGCATGCCTCCAAACTCAGCTACTCTCTGTAGTTTTTGTAGAGACAGGGTTTTGCCATCTGTGTTGCCCAGGCTAATCTTGAACTCCAGAGCTGAAGTAAATCATTTGCCTCAACCTCCCAAAGTGCTGGGATTATAAACCTCCCATTGCGCCTGGCCTCATGTAGATGATTATCTTCAGAATTCTCATCCTTCTCTTCACACAGTCCAATAATAATTGATAGTGATGTGGAAAGAACTCAGGATTTAGACTCAGAACCCTTTAGGCGGAATCCTGGTTCCTCTCGTTTCTTTCTTTTTGATTAATTAATTAATTATTATTATTTTGAGACAGAGTCCTGCTCTATCGCCCAGGCTGGAGTGCAGTGGTGCAGTCTTGGCTCACTGCAACCTCAGACTCCCAGGTTTAAACAATTCTTGTCTCAGCCTCCCAAGTAGCTGGGATTACAGGCATGAGCCACCATGTTTGGCTTTTTTTTTTTTTTTTTTTTTTT
>NW_016109363.1:3808-5032 GCF_001604975.1 Cebus imitator | reverse complement strand
GCAGAAGAAAGGATATCAGAGATTGAAGATCAACTCAATGAAATAAAATGAGAAGGCAAGATTAGAGAAAAAAGAGTGAAAAGAAATGAACAAAGTCTCCAAGAAATATGGTATTATGTGAAGACTTAATCTACGTCTGATAGGTGTACCTGAATGTGACCGAGAGAATGAATCCAAGCGGGAAAACTCTTCAGGATATTATCCAGGAAAACTTCCCCAACCTAGCAAGGCAGGCCAACATTCAAGTCCAGGAAACACAGAGAACACCGCAAAGATATTCCTCAAGAAGAGCAACCTCAAGGCATATAATCATCAGGTTCACCAGAGTTGAAATGAAGGAGAAAGTGCTAAGGGCAGCCAGAGAGAAAAATCAGGGTACCCACAAGGGGAAGCCCATCAGACTCACAGTGGATTCCTTGGCAGAAACCCTACAAGCCAGAAGAAAGTGGGGGCCAATATTCAACATCCTTAAAGAAAAGAACTTCCAAATTAGAATTTCATATCCAGCCAAACTAAGCTTCATAAGCAAAGGAGAAATAAAATCCTTTACAAACAAGCAATTGCTGAGAGATTTCATCACCACCAGGCCTGCCTTACAAGAGCTCCTGAAAGAAGCACTAAACATAGAAAGGAACAACCAGTACCAGCCACTCTAAAAACATACCAAATGGTAAATAACATATACACAATGAAGAAACTGTGTCAACTAACAGGTAAAACAACCAGCTAGCATCAAAATGGCATGATCAAATTCACCCATAATAATACTAACCTTAAATGTAAGTGGGCTAAATGCCCCAATCAAAAGACACACTGGCAAACAACACAAAAAAGTCAAAACCCAACAGTGTGCTGTATCCAGAAAACCCATCTCACATGCAAGGACACACATAAGCTCAAAATAAAGGGATGGAGGGAGATTTAACAAGCAAATCTAGAGCAAAAAGAGCCAGAGTTGCAATACTAGTCTCCAATAAAATAGTCTTTAAACCAACAAAGATCAAAAGAGACAAAGAAGGGCATACATAATGATAAAAGGATCCATGAAACAAGAAGAGCTAATGATCTTAAATATATATGCACCAAATACAGGAGCAGCCAGATACATAAAGCAAGTTCTTGACGACCTACAAAGAGACTTAGACTCCCACACAATAATAGTGGGAGACGTTAACACTCCACTGTCAATATTAGACAGATCAACCAGACAGAAAATCAACAAGG
>NW_016109363.1:0-1009 GCF_001604975.1 Cebus imitator | reverse complement strand
ACACTTTTCAAAAGAAGACATATATGAGGCCAACAAACATATGAAAAAATGCTCATCATCACTGATTATTAGAGAAATGCAAATCAAAACCACATTGAGATGCCATCTCATGCCAGTTAGAATGGCAATCATTAAAAAATATGGAGACAACAGATGCTGGAGAGAATGTGGAGAAATAGGAACACTTTTACACTGTTGGTGGGAATGTGAATTAGTTCAACCATTGTGGAAGACAGTGTGGCAATTCCACAAGGACCTAGAAATAGAAATTCTATTTTACTCAGCAATCCCATTACTGGGTATATACCCAAAGGATTATAAATAATTCTATTATAAAGACACATGCATGCATATATTCATTGTGGCACTGTTTACAATAGCAAAGACATGAAACCAACCCAAATGCCCATCAAAGACTAGACAAGGAAAATGTGGCACATATATACTAGGGAATACTATGCAGCCATAAAAAATGATGAGTTTGTGTCCTTTCTAGGGACATGCCTGAATCTGGAAAACATCATCTCAGCAAACTGACACAAGAACAGAAAATAAAACAACACATGTTCTCCCTCATAAGTGGGTGTTGAATAATGAGAACACATGGACACAGGGAGGGGAGCATCACACACTGGGATTTGTTAGGGGGTGCTAGGAGAGGGACAGTGCGGGGTAGGGAGTTGGGGAGGAATACAATGGGGAGAAATGCCAGATATAGATGATGGGGGGATGGGGGTAGCAAACCTCATTGTCATGTATGTACCTATGCAACAATCCTGCATGTTCTGCTCATGTACCCCAGAACCTAAAGCGTAATTATATATATATATATTTTAATATATTTGTTAAACTCTTTATATATATATATATAAACTCTTTATATACATATATTGAGTTACATATTGTTAAATTCTTTATATATATGATAGATATGATACATATTACATATATTATATATAATATATATCATATTATATATAAATGTATATAATATATATATCATATATAT
>NW_016109362.1:0-5036 GCF_001604975.1 Cebus imitator | reverse complement strand
TGATATGAAATTTCACTCTTTGCCCAGGCTGGAGTGCAATGGCACTATCTCTGATCACTGCAGCCTGGCCTAAATGTGTTCAAACAATTCTCCTGCCTCATCTGCCCAAGTAGCTGGGATTACAGGTGCGAGCCACCATGCCTGGCTATATTTTGTATTTTTAGTAGAGACGGGGTTTCGCCATGTTGGCCAGGCTGGTCTCGAACTCCTGAGCTCAGGTAATTTGCCTGCCTCAGCCTCCCAAAGTGCTGGGATTAGAGGCCTGAGCAACCATGCCCAGCCCCAAAAGACATCTTTAAGTAGGCTTTGCTATAGGAAGAAAACCTGCAGTAATGCTTGCCCTTGCCTCGGGAAAATAAGGAATAACAGGAGTATAATAATGTTTTATCAATCAAAATCTTCAGATGCAAAAAAATAAACAAATAAATAAAAATAAAAGGCTGAGGAGTTACTACTATTATCTGCAAGCCCTTTCACAGAGGCTTTGTTTTGTTTAGGGACATCTACGATTAGAAAAGAAATCGACACACTAACTTAGTTTTCTCAGCAGGAGCTGCTGTACGTTTGGTACGATAGATTTCTTTTTCTTTTTTAAAAAATTAAGATATTCATTATCTACCAAGCAACCTTAGAGGGACAGATTGAGGATTTAATTTCAGATTTTCATGTCTGACTCTCAGAACCAGATGGTCTTTACGCAATGGAAGTTTTGTCCCATCATTCATAATTGTTTCTTATCACTACTATTATTAACGCCATTAGTAAAAATAATGTTGAAGTCATTTAAATGTCCGTATTGAATACTCCTGCCAATTTGCTCCCATCTCCCAGTGTGCATTTTAACTGATCAGGCTAATACTCATTAAGACCCTCAAACTGTTTTCTCTCCTGATAACTTTAAAGAAAGTATTCAGATACTTGCTACCAGTAGCAATTTGTTTATAGCGGCTCTTGCTACGGCTTGGAGATTTAATACTTTGTTTCTTTTTCTTTATCTTTTTTTTTTTTTTTTTGAGACAGAGTCTTGCTCTGTCCTGGCTGGAATGCAGTGGAATGATCTTGGCTGACTGCAATCTCTGCCTCCCAGGTTCAAGTGATTTTCCTGCCTCAGCCCCCAAGTAGCTGGGATTATAGACGTGCGCCACCATGCACAGCTAATTTTTGTATTCTTAGTATAGACAAGGTTTCACCATGTTGGCCAGGCTGGTCTTTCATCCACCTCGGCTCCCAAATTGCTGGGATTATAAGCATGAGCCATCATGCCCAGCCTTGTTTCTTGTTTAATTATTACTTATTGACAAGATTTTGTGTTGTTGTTCTTGGCCTTTGGGGTGTGTGTGGTGGCAGGGAGGTTGGGTTTTTTATTTGTTTGTTTTGGGGGGGTGGCTATAACATATTTGCAATTCTTTTTCCTTTAAATACATTTTATGTGTTTAACCATAGCATGATTCCATTGGATAAGTTTTATTGGATTTTTTCAGGGGTGGAGCAGGGAAAGGTTTTTTAAAAATTGAAATATGACATCCATATCATTAGAGTTTTAAAGTTAGTAATATGCTTAAGGCATATTTTGTATGGTTAGCAAAGCTGAGAGGTTCTGACACCCAAAGGATGCAAGAAGAGATAACTTACATAAATGTATATGGTGCCCCGGAGGTGCCGCAATTGTATTACGGGGTTTCTCATGAACGGCCTTGGTTCAGACAGTAGAACAGTGAAGCAAAGCTAAGTGGTTCTGTACTGGATGGGCTGTGCATGTGACACATACACTGTAAATAGAAGGACCTTTCAGTGCCAGAGTTTACTAGGAGGCACTGGAATATGAACTAGTACAAAATAGCTAAGGAAATGTTTATCTTATTAAAAGTGTTTCTTTAAAACAGCCACTGCATTTCTTTAAAAAGCCACTCGCTTTAAAATGGACAGCCTAACAGATTACATAGAATAATCTGAAAATGATAAGGTCTGAAGCTTAGCAAAGAATATATTTAATATATAAACTGGAGAATGTAGAAAATACGATGGTATGATATGATTGATTGATTGGACTATTTCTGAGAGATTTGAATCAGCCCTGAAGTTTATTTCTTCCTATTTGGAAAACTGCATCTTCCCTTTTTTAAATTTTGTTTGTGAAGTGCTTGCTTATACTGAATTTGTACCTCCTGAAAGGCAAAAAGCAAATAATTATGAAGAAAGAGGTTTATGAGCAATTCACAAGCAATTATACATAATGCTTAATTAATTGTTTTATATGTGTGAGACAGTCTTGTCAAAATCAAGGATCCTCAAAGGAACAGAAAGCAAGTGTGTTCGCTAGTAAGCAGCGTAACAAACTTTAGATTTTTCATAGCTAGGATTTACCTTGGAGAAAATCTCATTTCACCCCATTATTTCATATGTGAAAAAGTGAGATGTCCATGTAATTTCTAGATGAAATAATAAAACGAGATTCAGTTATTATCTTTTAAAAAGATCAGCCACAGAGATGTTGATAAATTAAGCATTCCCATTGCAAAGACATTCTTCTTCTATGCTGTTAACTTAAATAGTAACATCACTAGAGACTATGTGATTTATTCAACTACCATAAACCAAAATGATAATAATTGCTATCATTTATTGAGAACTAACTGTGTGCCAGGCACAGTTCTAGACGCTTTCCATGTATTATCCCACTTAATCTCAAAATAACCCTTCAAAATAGATATTTTCATTCATATTTTATGGCTAAAGAAACTAAGGATCAGGTAACACCACAAGTTAAGGTGGCAGAATTACTATTGTAACTCAATCAGAGTCATAAAAATCTTCTTGTAATTATTTATCTAAAATATAGAAAGTAAGTATTCAGCAAAGAATTTCAAATGCCAGTAATGAATACAGATGTTTCACAACTTTCTTCACACATTTACCTCCTTATGGACAAATGTATTTCTCAATTGACTAAGACGATAAAAAACAG
This sequence comes from Cebus imitator, assembly GCF_001604975.1. NCBI lineage: Eukaryota > Metazoa > Chordata > Mammalia > Primates > Cebidae > Cebus > Cebus imitator. The sequence goes on along the minus strand of NW_016109362.1, from coordinate 2,071 downwards.
CAGTCAGGGTACCCAATCATAGTTGAATTTTATTTCTTCATACATCTGTATTGTTTTATAATGTGAGATTATAACTAATGTTCACATTAGACAACCAGAGAAGAAACTTTGATAAAAGACCACATTGGGCCAGGTGTGGTGGCTCATGCCTGTAATCCCAGCACTTTGGGATAGGTGGATCGCCTGAGGACAGGAGTTCAAGACCAGTCTGGCCAACATGGTGAAACCCTGTCTCTACTAAAAATGCAAAAATTCACTGGGCATGGTGTCATGCACCTGTAATTCCAGCTACTTCGGAGGCTGAGGCAGGAGAATTGCTTGAATCTGGGAGGTGGAGATTGCAATGAGCTGTGAGCCGAGATTGCACCACTGCACTCCTGCCTGGGGGACAGGGTGAGACTCTGTCTCAAAAAAAAAAAAAAAAAAAAAAAAAAAAGGAAGGAAAGAAGGAAAGGAAAGGAGGAAGGAAGGAAAGGAAGGAAGGAAGAAAGAAAGAGAGAAAGAGAGAGAGAAAAGAAATCTATTTTCAGGAAATAAAAGAGCACCAATAAAACTATAGCAAGTGCAATGAGACCAGTGGTAGGTGGTATTAAGGCTGAATGGACAGATCGGACATCTCTGGATGGTCACAGAAATTACGTAAGAAAATCAAGGCTGTGGCTATCTCTAACCCAATCCAAACCTCAAAGAAAAGTAAAAGCAGGTTTGCTTTTCATGATTCTAAATAACCAATTTAGTCCATTATTTTATGAATCCGCAAGCTGTTGTATTTTCAGGTACAAGTTCCCATCTACACAATGACAAACACATAGGGTATGTCCAAAATATTGTCAAACACCAGGCAGTTTTGCCTACATAATTCCAAGTATCCAGACAAACCATTCGACAATTTCCAGCGATTTGATTTGGCTCAGACTATCCAAGTTTTTATAACATAATGAAGGAATCTGCAATGAATGGGGCATTTTAGCTGTGCCGGGCAAAGAATGGTGATCAGTCCCAGCTCTTACTCACGCCAGATCTTCAATGTGATGACGTGGTCAACACGAGGTGTTGGAGTTTCTGCCCCGCTTCTTAGTGGGCCATCATGACCAGGTGCAACTCATACGAAACAACAATTAAGAAGAGAATCAGAGAGCTAGATGTTTTGCTTTGTCTTTTTTACCATATTGTACTTTTCCCCCTCACCTATTTAATATTTGTATAATGCATTCATTTTTAATTGTGGCATGTATAGATATAAATTTCCATTGTAATGATTTATTTATTTATTTATTTATTTTTTGGAGACAGAGTCTCACTCTGTCACCAGGCACCAGGCTGGAGTGCAGTGGCACGATCCTGGCTCACTGCAACCTCCATCTCCTGGGTTCAAGCAATTCTCCTGCCTCAGCCTCCTCAGTAGCTGGGACTACAGGCGAGTGCCACCACACTCAGCTAATTTTTATATTTTTTAGTAGAGACAGGGTTTCACTATGTTGATCAGGATGGTCTCGATCTCTTGACCTTGTGATCTGCCCACCTGGGCCTCCCAAAGTGCTGGGATTCACTGTAATGATTTTTAAGTGCACAGTTCACTGGCATCAAGTACAACCTTCACATTGTTGTACAACCATCACCACCATCCATGTCCAGATCTTTTTCATCTTCCCAAATTGAAATTCCCTGTACCCCTTAAACAATAGCTCCCCATTCCTTCCTCTTCCCAGCCCCAGGTAACTACTATTCTACCTTCCATCTTTATGAATTTGACTATTCTAAGTACTCTACATGAATGGAATCATACAATATTTGTCTTTCTCTCTCCACTCTATTTTGATATTGCCATAAAATCCAAAAGTTAGAAAAGTTAAACCCTGGGTAGGGTCACTAAAACTAAAATACCAAATATATATTAATACGGGCCATTTTCTGGCTTCTGAGTTAGATGCTTTCTCTTTGATACCTGTCTTTACTACATAAAGATAAGTTTTAAACTAAGTATTTGTTGTAGAAGATCAAAGGTTTAGCTTCTCTCCCCAAAAGACATTTTTTTCTTTTTCTCTCTTTTTTTTTTTTTTTTTTTTTTTTT
>NW_016109361.1:3768-5037 GCF_001604975.1 Cebus imitator | reverse complement strand
AAAAAAAAAAAAAAATATTCTTTAGAGGCCAGGTATGGTGGCTCACACCTGTAATTACAGCACTTTGGGAGGCTGTGGTGGAAGAATCACATGAGGCCAGGAGTTAGAGACTAGCCTGGTCAACATGGCGAAACCCTGTTTCTACCAAAAATACAAAAATTAGGCATGGTGGTGTGTACCGATGGTCCCAGCTACTCGGGAGGCTGAGGCAAGAGAATCACTTGAACCTGGGAGGCAGAGGTTGCAGTGACCCGAGATGACACCACTGCACTGCAGCCTAGGCAACAAAAAAAAATTCTGTCTCAAAAAAAAAAAAAAAAAAAAAAAAAAATTAGAACTTTGTACTGTTAGCTAACACACACAGTGATGTTTTCACCAATGTTTTTTTTTTAATTTTTTTATTTATTTTTTTGAGACAAGAGTCTCACTCTGTTACCCAGGCTGGAGTGCAGTGGCATGATCTCGGCTCACTGAAATCTCTGCCCCCTGAGTTCAAGCAATTCTCACCCACTGTGATATTACGAGTAAGGTCTCTAAAATATTACGAATAACTGAAAGGGTGTACACCACTGCAATATTAGAAGAAATATCTTCCCAGGATATTACAAATATCACAGGGTGTACACACATGGTGTACACTCATTGTGACACTAGGAGTAATATCTCCTTAGGATACTATGAATATCAGTGTACACCCACTGTAATATTAGGAGTAATATTTCTTTAGAATGTTACAAATAATATCAGAGGATGTACACCAACTGTGATATTAATATTGTCAGGATATTACAAATAATGCACAGGTTGTACAACGTTTGTGATATTTAGAGTAGTAGTCTTTCTAGAATGTTAAAAGGAATTACAGAATATAAACCTGTGATATCAGGAGTAATACCTCTGTAGAGTATTACAAAAAATATCACATGGCATATACCACTGTGATACTAGGAGTAGTAATCTCCCTAAGATATTACAAATAGTATCACATAGTGTACACCAACTGTGATATCAGGAGTACTATCTGAGATATGAGTAATATCACATGGCATACACCCACTGTGACTTTAGGAGCAATATCTTTTTATTTATTTATTTATTTATTTATTTTATTTTATTTTTTGAGACGGAGTTTCACTCATGTTACCCAGGTTGGAGTGCAATGGCGCGATCTCGGCTCACCGCAACCTCCGCCTCCTGGGTTCAGGCAATTCTCCTGCCTCAGCCTCCTGAGTAGCTGGGATTACAGGCACGCACCACCATGCCCAGCTA
>NW_016109361.1:0-1983 GCF_001604975.1 Cebus imitator | reverse complement strand
TTTTTGAGATGCAGTCTAGCTCTGTGGCCCAGGCTGGAGTGCAGTAGCGCAATCTCAGTTCACTGCAACCTCTGCCTCCCAGTTCAAGCAATCCTCCTGCCTCAGGCTTCTAAGTAGCTGGCATTACAGGCACGTGCCACCATGCCCGGCTAATTCTTTGTATTTTTGGTAGAGACGGGGGTTTCACCATGCTGGCCAGGCTGGTCTCGAACTTCTGACCTTGTGATCCACTCATCTTGGCCTCCCAAAGTGCTTGGATTACAAGCGTAAGCCACTGTGCCAAGCCTATTTTTGACTTTTATTACGCCTTGCAATTTTTTGTTGAAACTTAGACATGATGAACTGGGTGAAAGAAACTAGTAAACAGGCCTTCTCTGGTGTGGTGGTAAGAAGTGTGGGGAAGGAAAGCATTCTGTAGTCCTATAGTCATCTGTCTTTTTAGGAGTCTGTGCCCCTGGACTGTGAACTTCACCCCAGTTCTCAGTTTTCCCCCCACTTTGGTGGAACAAAATGGCTAGAGGGTGCTGGAATTAGGTATTTTCCTTTTGCCAGGTAGAGTAGGCTTTGATAAAATAGTTTCTCCTGAGGGCAGCCCTTGTTAAGAAGAACTAGCATATTTCAAAATGGTTCCTTTTTCCTTTCCCTTGCTGGAAGAATGAGATGATTTTTCTCTGATATTTACTGTAAGTACCTAATAGACCTTTTGGAGTAAAACTCAAAAAAGTGTGAGGATTGTCCTATGATGGGTCCCCTGGAGTTGTGGTTTTGTTTGTTTGTTTGATACAGGGTCTCACTATGTTGCTCAGGCTGGAGTACAGTGGCACAATCTCAGCTCACCGCAGCCTTCAGGGTTTAAGCAATTCTTGTGCCTGACCTTCCTGAGCAGCTGGGACTACAGGCAAGTGCCACCAAATCCAGTATTTAAAAAATATTTTTAATAGAGATGGGATTTCGCTCTGTTGGCCAGGTTTGTCTCGAACTCCTGACCGCAAATGATCTGCCTGGCTCGGCCTCCTAAGGTGCTGATTACAGGCATGAGCCACCACATCCAGCCCCCTGGAGTTTTTAACTCTAAAATCTGTCCACACCACACTGAGCTTACAACAGGTCATCAGTTCCTGAAAAGTTTTTTTTTTTGTTTTTTTTTGTTTGTTTGTTTGTTTTTTGAGACGGAGCTTTGCTCTTGTTATCCAGGCTGGAGTGCAATGGCACGATCTCGGCTCACCGCAACCTCCGCCTCCTGGATTCAGGCAATTCTCCTGCCTCAGCCTCCTGAGTAGCTGGGATTACAGGCACGCACCACCAGGCCCAGCTGATTTTTTGTATTTTTAGTAGAGACGGGGTTTCACCATGTTGAGCAGGATGGTCTCGATCTCTTGACTTCGTGATCCACCCGCCTCGGCCTCCCAAAGTGCTGGGATTACAGGCGTGAGCCACCGCGCCCGGCCTCCTGAAAAGTATTTATGCCCCAAAACTGGTTGCTCAGGTTTTTGCTCATGGGTTTCTGCTTTGGTAAGTTGTGATTCTTTGTATTCACCCATCTGTTTCTGCAGTTTGACAGGCAGTGGCTTTCCCTGTTGACTTCACTTCTCTCATTGGTCTATGAACAGTTGTTGATTTTTCAGTTTGTTCAGCTTTTTGTTTATTGTTAGGATGGAGTGGCAACTTCTAAGCTCTCTACATGTCAGATTAGAAACTGGAAGTCTTGAGCAGGGCACAGTGGTTCACGCCTGCAATCCCAGAACTTTGGGAGGCTGAAGTGGGTGGATCACTTGAACGCAGGAGTTCGAGATCAGCTTGGGCAACATGGTGAATCTCTACCAAAAATATGGAAAAGTTAGCCAGGTGTGATGGCACAAGCCTGTAGTCCCAGCTACTCGGGAGGCTGAAGTGGGAGGATCACTTGAGCTTGGGAGGTGGAGGCTGCAGTGAGCCAAGATCATGCCACTGTACTCCAACCTGGGTAACAGAGTGAGATCCTGT
>NW_016109360.1:2898-5038 GCF_001604975.1 Cebus imitator | reverse complement strand
AGGGAGGGCAGAACTTCTCAGAACCTTGATGAGTTCAAGAGTTTTGTCAAGAAACAACAGGACATAGTGAGCAGAGCTTCCTTGAATTATCTGATTTATTTTGACATACAGACTACATAGGGTTAAAAAAAATTTCACCCACCTCTGGAAGGGGGCAGATAACAGAAATGAGGACAGAAACAAGGGACAGGGACTAGAGATAAGGAGGCACTCTGAGAAAGAGCACAGGGCTAAGTCAGGCCAAGGGCCCTTGGCTCTTGCTGAATTTTTCCATGAGCAAACACAAGCCTAGTACTACCAGATTTTTCCATTTTTCTTTTTCTTCTTTTTTTTTTTTTTTTTCAGACAGAATCTCACTCTGACGTCACCCTGTCACCCAGAGTGGAGTGCAGTGGTATGATCACAGCTGACTACAGCCTCGACCTCCCAGGGCTCAGGTGATCCTCCCATCTCAACCTCCTGGGTAGCTGTGACCACAGGCACATGCCATCACGTCTGCCCAATTTTTGTGTGTTTTTAGTAGAGATGGGCTTTTGCTGTGCAAGAAAGGAAAAGACCAAATGAAGAAAGATAGCCATTGGGCTGGGGGGGGCGGGGTGGCTCACACCTGTAATCCCAGCACTTTGGAAGGCCAAGGCGGTGGATCACCTGAGGTCAGAAGTTCAAGACCAGCTTGGCCAACATGGTGAAAACCCATCTCTACTAAATACACGAAAATTAGGTAAGCGTGGTGGCACATGCCTGTAATCCCAGCTACTCAGGAGGCTGAGGCAGGAGAATCGCTTGATCCCGGGAGGCAGAGGTTGCAGTGAACCGAGATCACACCACTGTACTCCAGCCTGGATGACACAGTGAGACTCCATCTTGAAAAAATAAAAAAGTAAAAATATATTTGCCTCTAATTATACATTGAATTTTTTTTTTTTTTTTGAGGCAGGGTCTTGCTCTGTCACTCAGGCTAGAGTGCAGCGGCATAATCTTGACTCACTGCAACCTCTGCCTCTCTAGTTCAAGTGATTCTTCTGCCTCAGCTTCCCAAGTAGCTGGGACTATAGGCACCTGCCACCACGCCCAGCTAATTTTTATATTTTTAGTAGAGATGAGTTTCACCATGTTGGCCAGGCTGGTCTCGAACTCCTGACTTCAAGTGATCTGCCTGCGTTGGCCTCCCAAAGTGCTGGGATTACAGGCGTGAGCCACCACTTCCGGCCAAATTCTTGTTAACTATAGTGGCTCTACTGTACCGACGAACACTAGAGCTTACTCCTTCTATCTAATTGTATTTTTGTACCGATTAACTAGCCGCTATATATCTCCCTTTCCTCCAACTCTTCCTTCCCAGTGTCTCTGGTAATCACCATTCCACTCTCTACCTTCACGAGATCAGCTTTTTTAGCTCCCACATATGGTGACAGCATGCAATTACTTGTCTTTCTGTGCCTGGCATTGTGTTCCTTTAACATAATGTCCTCCAGTTCCATCCATGTTGCTGCAAATGACAGGATTTTCTTATTTTTTGTGGCTGAATAATATTCCATCATATGTATGCACCATATTTTCTTTATCTGTTTATCCATTGATTGGCACTAAAGTTGATTCCATATTTTGACTAATGTGAATAGTACTGCAATAAATGCGAGAGTGCCGAGATCTCCTCAATATACTGATTTCCCTGCCGGGCACAGTGGCTTACTCCTGTAATCCCAGCACTTGGGGAGGCCAAGGCAGGCGAATCACCTGAGGTCAGGAGTTCAAGACCACCCTGGCCAACATGGTGAAACCCTGTCTCTATTGAAAATACGAAAAATTAGCTGGGCGGGGTGGTACATGCCTGTGGTCCCAGCTACTCGGGAAGCTGAGGAGGGAGGATTGCTTGAACCCAGGAGGTAAAGGTTGCAGTGAGCAGAGATCATACCACTGTGCTCCAGGCTGGGTGACAGAGCAAGACTCTGTCTCAAAAAAGTTAAAAAAAAGGCCGGGTGCGGTGGCTCAAGCCTGTAATCCCAGCACTTTGGGAGGCCGAGGCGGGCAGATCACGAGGTCAAGAGATCGAGACCATCCTGGTCAACATGGTGAAACCCCGTCTCTACTAAAAATACAAAAAATTAGCTGGGCATGGTGGCACGTGCCTGTAATCCCA
>NW_016109360.1:0-1043 GCF_001604975.1 Cebus imitator | reverse complement strand
AAAAAAAAAAAAAAAAAAAGAAAACAGGACTGGAACCCAGGTGCACCTGAGTCCAGAGCCCTTGCTCTCCACCCACCGTCTCCACACCCTCCACCGATGGCTATGCTTTCCTGTCCTGGCTGTGCCCCTGGCAGGGTCCCCACCTCCAGAGTCCCACTCAGGACTCTGAGGTTGAGAGAGCCCACGAGGGAAGGAGGGTACCACTTGCAGGGCCTCCCAGCTCAGGCCCATTTGGCACTGCTGCCATCTTCCAGCCAGACCCTCATCCCTGGGAGTAAGCCCCCGCCCTTCATCCCAGCAATCTGCTCAGCAGCCTTTGGCCTGTGTCTGCTTATGGCTCCTTTCCCCAACCACTGACTCAAGCCTTCCTTTTTTGGGCCTTCGAGGACTGGAGCGGGGCAGGGAGAAGCCACCAGGCTCAGCTTCGGACTGCAGAGCTGCCCGTTGCTGCAGTGGGAGTAAGAGCCCACAGCCAGGCAGAGGCAGGAGGATCACTTGAGCCCAGGAGTTTAGGACCAGCCTGGGCAACATGGCGAGACCCCGTCTGTACAAAAAGAAAAAAAAAATGTCCACAGCCAACAGGAGCTGGTGCATCACAAACACCAGCTTCCCGTCTGCTTCAGCATCTCCATCACTGGACTCTCTACAGCCAGGACAGAGTCGAGCTTCAGCTTCCTTGCCTGTAAACTGTGGGTGGTAATAACAGCCACCTCTAGTAGTTCGCTAGGTCTATCATAGCAAAGCCACACAAACTCGGTGGCTTCAACTACAGAAATAGATTGCCTCTCATTTCTGGAGGCTGGCAGGCCCAGATCAAGGGATTGGTAGGGCTAGGTCTTTCTTTTTTTTGTTTTGTTTTGTTTTGTCACCCAGGCTGGAGTGCAGTGGCACGATCTCGGCTCACTGCAACCTCTGCCTCCCAGGTTCAAGCAAGTCTCCTGCCCTCAGCCTCCTGAGTAGCTGGGATTACACGTGTGCGCCACCATGTCCGGCTAATTTTTGTATTTTTAGTAGAGACAGAGTTTTACCATGTTGATCAGGCT
>NW_016109359.1:3756-5039 GCF_001604975.1 Cebus imitator | reverse complement strand
AGTTCAAGCACAACCTGGCCAACATGGCATAACACCATCTCTACTAAAAATTCAAAACATAGGCTGGGCATGGTGGCTCAGGCCTATAATCCCAGCACTTTGGGAAACCAAGGCTGGCAGATCATGAGGACAGGAGATGGAGACCATCCTGGCCAAGATAGTAAAACCTCATCTCTACTAAAATACAAAACATTAGCCAGGCATGGTGCTGCACGCCTGTAGTCCCAGCTACTCAGGATGCCGGGGCAGGGGAATCACTTGAACCCAGGAGGTGGAAGTTGCAGTGAGCCGAGATTGCGCCACTGCACTCCTGCCTGGCAACAGAGTGAGACTCTGTCTCAAAAAAAAATTAGCCAGGTGTGGTGGTGTAATCCCAGCTATTAGGGAGGCTGAGGCAAGAGAATCACTTGAACCCGGAGAGGCAGAGGTTACAGTGAGCCGAGATCTCACCACTTCACTCCAGCCTGGGAAAAAGAGCAAAACTCTACCTCGAAAAAATAAAATAAAATAAACTTGCTCTTGATTTATATCCTGAGAAATTAAGCTAAGAAGCTGTCTATATTCCATAGAAGCCTGGGCATAGCCTTTTGCAATCTGTTAAGGCAACTGTTTTGTAAAAGGGGGGCAAAGGTTTTAATAACTAAATGTTTATTACATAATTGAATGACATCTCTAAGTAAGAGGTCACAAATCACAGAAACCAGTCAGTTCATTTTGTTGCAAGACATCTGTGAATTCAGAGCCATTCTTCAGCCTGCACTGACTCCGATGAAACAAGTGAAGCTGCTTGGTTGACCATATTCTTTTGAGAAAGGGAAACAACGTCCCTTAGAGAACTGAAGACCACTGCAGGTTACTAAAGTTGAGTGGGGAGAAGTAGAAAGCAAGGGGCCATTATCCTTTTCACAAATCAAGTACTTTTAGTGTCCAGAAGGAAGAGAATACTAGATTCAGTGAGGGAGGGCTCAGGGATGAAGAGACTCTTGGAAGACAGCATGCAAGAAGTTTGATGCATGTCACACAGCCAGCCGATTATGACAAACTGCTCAGTGCGTGATGGCGGAGATAAGTGTTCACCAGGCAAAGAGAAGCCGTCACAACAGCAACCCAGCCCAGGGGAGAGGGCAGGAAGGCACAAGCACAAGGCGGGGAAGCAAGGCTCCAGGTCAGTGAGGAGATCCACACCCTGACGTGAAAAAATGGTAGATGCTCAATAAATATCTGTGAAAACCTCCAAGAGGGAGTTTTAAAAAGAAATTGGGGCCAGGTGCGGTGGCTCATGC
>NW_016109359.1:0-1111 GCF_001604975.1 Cebus imitator | reverse complement strand
TTTTTTTGAGACAGAGTCTCACTCTGTCACCCCAGCTGCAGTGCAATGGCCAATCTCAGCTTACTGCAACATCTACCTCCCGGGTTCAAGTGATTCTCCAGCCTCAGCCTCCCAAGTAGCTGGGATTGCAGGTACCCACCACCACGCCCAGCTAATTTTTGTGTTTTTAGTAGAGACAGGGTTTTGCCATGTTGGCCAGGCTGATCTCAAACTTTTGACCTCGTGATCTGCCCGCCTCAGCCTCCCAAAGTGCTGGGATTACAGGCATGAGCCACCACACCCAGCCAAGAATACATTTTTCTAAAGGTGATCTCTGCCACACTTTCCCTCCAGGAGCAATAATGAACACTTCCTGCACAAGTAGTGCATCCCAGGGGCTTGGCAATGTGCTTTACACTAGAGGCGTGTGATCTCACATGAACGTAACAAGTCCGAAGAGGGAACCTGATGACAGAGAAGTCAAGAAATTTTCTCAAAGCCACATAGCTACTAAACGGCTCCAAAACTTGTAATGGTACAGTGTGTTCTGCCCCCTTTATATGGATAATTGAACATTGCCCAGGAAAAGTATAGGGATGGCAGCAAACTACGATCTAGCCAATCAGTTGGTTTTTATATTTTATAAATGCTTTAAAAAACTCTGTATTATGAAAACATTCAAATATATGCAAAGTAAATACAGTGTAGAATGAACCACGCCTGGCCTGCATAGATTTTTAAATCATCCTGTCAGCTTCCATGAATACATTGAAGACTCCTGGGATTATGCTTGAGATTGTACTCGATCTCTATTTTACTTTGGGGAGAACTGACATTTTAATATTGAGCGCTTCAATCCACAGATATGGTATTTCTTTCCATTTATTGGAATCTTTTTTTGAGACAGTCTTGCTCTGTCACCCAGGCTGGAGTGCAGTGGCATGATCTCAGCTCACTGCATCTTCCACCTCCCAGATTCAAGTGATTCTCCTGCCTCACCCTCCCAAGTAACTGGGACTACAGGCACCTGTCACCACACCTGGCTAATTTTTTCTATTTTTAGTAGAGACGAGGTTTCACCATGTTAGCCAGCATGCTCTCCATCTCCTGACCTCGTGATCTACCTGCCTCA
>NW_016109358.1:4082-5040 GCF_001604975.1 Cebus imitator | reverse complement strand
GACAGAGTGAGACTGTGTATCAAAAAAAAGAAAAAAAAAAAAAAAAAAAAAAAAAAAACTAAGTCGCAAACACACCCATTAGCCTAAGCCTACCCAGAGTCTGGATCATCAATATCACTGTCATCTACCTCTACATCTTGTCCCATCGGAAGGTCTGTAGGGGCAGTAACACTAACGGAGCTGCCATCTCCTATAATAACAATTCTTTCTTATAAAATGTCTCCTGATGGACTGGCTAAGGCTGTTTTACAGTTAACTTTTTGTGAGTATAAGGAGGATACTCTAAAATAAGGATGAAAATATAGTATAGTAAATACATAAATCAGTAACATTGTTACTTATTATCATTATCAAGTACTGTACTGTAGGTAATCATATGCCCTATACTTGTACATGACTGGCAGCACAGAAGTTTTGTTTACACCAACATCACCACCAACATGGGAGTAATGTGTTACACCACAAAGTTAAGACAACTATGATGTCACTAGGTGATCCAATGTTTCCTTTCAATTACAATCTTATGGGACTATAATTTATATGCAATTTTTCCTTGACTAAAATGTCTTTATGAAGCACATGACTGTATCTGAAATGGTAGTTCTTTTAAATATTTATAAAAGATATCCTAAGATTATATTCGGGACGTGAACTCAGCTCTGGACCAAGGGGACCTAATAGACATCTACAGAACTCTCCACCCCAAATCAACAGAAGATACATCCTTCTCAGCACCACATAACACTTATTCTAAAATTGATCACATAATTGGAAGTAAAACACTCCTCAGCAAGTGGAAAAGAACGGAAATCATTAACAAACAGTCTTTCAGACCACAGTGCAATCAGATTAAAACTCAGAATTAAGAAACTCCTCAAAACCACACAACTACATGGAAACTGAGAAACCGGCTCCTGAGTGACTACTAGGTAAATAAAGAAATTAAGACATAAATAAA
>NW_016109358.1:0-1278 GCF_001604975.1 Cebus imitator | reverse complement strand
AAAAAAAAAAAAAAGAAACTATTATCAGAGTGAACAGGCAACCTACGGAATAGGAGAAAATTTTTGCAAGCTACCTATCTGATAAAGGGCTAATATCCAGAATCTATGAGGAACTTAAACACATTTACAAGAAAAAGGCAAACAACCCCATCAAAAAGAGGGCAAAGGATATGAAGAGACACTTCTCAAAAGAAGACATTTATGCAGCCAACAAACATAAAAAAAACCTCGTCATCACTGCTCATTAGAGAAATGCAAATCAAAACCACAATGAGATACCATCTCACACCAGTTAGAGTCTCAATCATTAAAAAGTCAGGAAACAACAGATGCTGGAGAGGATGTAAAATAGGAACACTTTTACACCGTTTTTGTGAGTGTTATTTAGTTCAACCATTGTGGAATACAGTGTGGTGATTCCTCAAGGCTCTACAACCAGAAATACCATTTGACCCAGCAATCCCATTACTGGGTATATATCCAAAGGATTATAAATCATTCTACTATAAAGACAGATGCACACCTATTTTTATTGCAGCACTGTTCGCAATAGCAAAGATGTGGAACCAACCCAAATGCCCATCAATGATAGACTGGATAAAAAAATGTGGCACATATACACTATGGAATACTATGCAGCCATAAAAAAGGATGAGTTCATTTGCAGAGACATGGATGAAGCTGAAAACAATCATTCACAGCAAACTAACACAGGAACAGAAAACCAAACACCGCATGTTCTCACTCATCAGTGGGTGTTGAACAATGAGAATACACGGGCACAGGGAGAGGAACATCACACATCAGGGACTGTTGGGGGATGGGAGGTTAGGGAAGGGATAGCATTATGAGAAATACCTAATGCAGAGGACAGGCTGATGGGTGCAGCAAACCACCACGGCACATGTATACCTATGTAACCAACCTGCATGTTCTGCACATGTATCCCAGAACTTAAAGTATAATAATATTGAAATATATCCTATGATTATACAGTGAGTCATTTTCTAGGCATGACTTACTGGAAAGCAGATCTGTTATTTTCTAGATTCACAGATATAACAATGCATATTAATGTTTCTCAAAGTATAGTATGTGGAAAAGTTGTTTTTTTCTGGGTTAGTTAGTAGGTGACATATGCTTAGTTAGATTTAGAAAAAGAAAGGGGGTGCCGGGCGCGGTGGCTCAAGCCTGTAATCCCAGCACTTTGGGAGGCCGAGGTGGGTGGATCACGAGGTCAAGAGATCGAGACCATCCTGGTCAACATGGTGAAACCCC
>NW_016109357.1:2777-5043 GCF_001604975.1 Cebus imitator | reverse complement strand
GCTCTGTCTGCCAGGCTGGAGTGCAGTGGCACGATCGCAGCTCACTGCAACCTCTGCCTCCTGGGTTCAAGTGATTCTCCTGCCTCAGCCTCCTAAGTAGCTGGTATTACAGGCACCCGCCACCATGCCCAGTTAATAATTTGTATTTTTAGTAGAGACAGGGTTTTGCCATGTTGGCCAGGCTGGTCTTGAACTCCTGACCTCAGGTGATCCGCCTACCTCAGCCTCCCAAAGTGCTGGGATTACAGGCATGAGCCACCACTCCCAGCCTGCATCAGGCTGGAGTGCAATGGTGTGATCTCTGCTCACTGCAATCTTTGCCTCCTGGGCTCAAGCAATTCTTCTGCCTCAGCCTCCTGAGTAGCTGGGATTACGAGCACCCTCTACCACACCTGGCTAATTTTTGTATTTTTAGTAGAGACAGGGTTTCACTATGTTTATAAAGAGAGAGAGAGAGGAAAGAAAGAGAGAGAGAGAGAAAGAGAGAGAGAGAGAGAAAGAAAGAAAGAAAGAAAAAGAAAGAAAGAAAGAAAGAAAGAAAGAAAGAAAGAAAGAAAGAAAGAAAGAAGAAAGGAAGGAAGGAGGGAGGGAGGAAAAAAGAAAAGGAAAGAAAGAGGAAGGAAGAAAGAGGGGAAGGAAGGAGGGAGGGAAGGAAGGAAAGGGACGGGACGGGAAGGAGGGAGGGAGGGGAGACAGTTATCCCCATCCCCCACCCTCCAGAAATAGAAACATTTAAGAACTCCAAGTTTTTAAGAACTATTTTAATACATTTTTCCTCTAAAACTCAATTTCAGGGCAGCTTCAAGGCAAACATGCTCATATTTGGCATCTGTTCTTGTATTTTTAGGCACCTTGATGTATTCATACTCATTACACTCACACCTAGAAGACCCCCAAGAAATCCACCTCCTTGTGCAGAGAAAGGAAATGCAAACTGGTCATTCTGGAAACCAGGGTCAATTCTAGATTTCTAGACGCCTGGCTGTGGGCCCCAGGGCCCTTCATGAAAGCAAAGGCCTCAGATAGACCCCTTCCCAGCATCCCCTCCAAGGAGGGAAAGAGCACAAATTCTCAAGGGATCCTGGTGCATGCGGGTAAACTGAGGCCTTTGGGCTGGCTCATGACACCACTGCCATAGGAAATAACCCATCCCCGCTCTCTGTCTGGATGACCTGGTCAATTCAATGTAGATCATAACTGTGATTTCTCTCACTGATATTCAGGGGTAGGATGTCAAGAACCAATTAAAAATGTATCCAAGGCTGGGCATCATAGCTCACTCCTGTAATCCCAGAACTTTGGGAGGCCAAGGCAGGCGGATCACAAGGTCAGGAGTTTGAGAGCAGCCTGGCCAACATGGTGAAACCCTGCCTCTACTAAAAATACAAAAATCAGCCAGGCGTGGTGGCAGGTGCCTGTAATCCCAGCTACCTGGGAGGCTGAGGCAGGAGAATTGCTTAAAACCAGAAGCGAAGGTTGCAGTGAGCTAAGATCACGCCACTGAACTCCAGCCTGGGCGAAAGAACAAAACTCCATCTTAAAAAAAAAAAAAAAAAATGTATCCAAGTGTCTGACGGAAATAAGAAGGAGTTACAGAAAATGACTCAAGCTGAGGACAGGTGGTAATCGGTTCTGGTGTAAGGAAGGGTTTCTGGGGAACGTTCTTCCCGTGTTCATCCCCTCCACTCTTTACGTAAGTAGGTCTTGAGTCATGAGCACCTTGTGCTAGACGCTGGGATACAAAATGACCGAAACAGGGCCTGCCCGCTGAGAGTACACAGTCCCTGGGCCACATACACCCTCCAGAGTAATCCCACCATGACAGGGCAGCTGTCGTCATGGAAGGACTGCCCACGTACAGAGGGGCCACGAAAGTGGTCCTATCCTTGAAGCAACTTGAAATGGGGATCCCATGTCATCCAAGAGCTACAGCTTAGGCAGATGAACGGTGGCTTCCCTGGACCCGGGCAGCCCTCCAATTCATAAACACAAACAGCCAGATGCAGTGGCTCACGTCTGTAATCCCAGCACTTTGGAAGGCCGAGACGGGAAGATCACAAGGTCAGGAGTTCGAGACCAGCCTGGCCCACATGATGAAATCCTGTCTCTACGAAAAAAAAAATTAAAATTAGCCTGGCGTGGTGGTATGTGCCTGTAATCCCAGCTACTCGGGAGGATGAGGCAGGAGAATGGTTTCAGCTGAGATCATGCCATTACACTCCAGCCTGGGTGACAGAGCAAGACTCCATTTCAAATAAAAAATGTA
>NW_016109357.1:0-1152 GCF_001604975.1 Cebus imitator | reverse complement strand
GGCTCAGGTGATCCTCCCACCTCAGCCTCCTGAGTAACTGGGACTACAGGCACACGCCACCATGCCCAGCTAATTTTTGTATTTTTAGTACAGATAGGGTTTCACCACGCTGGCCAGGATGGTCTTGATCTCTTAACCTCGTGATCCACTCGCCTCAGCGTCCCAAAGTGCTGGGATTACAGGCGTGAGCCACCGAGCCCAGCCGGAGCTCCTTTAGTAGTGCTTAGCTCACAAGCTCTTCAGCGTGAGGATGGAGCCTCAGATTGTTACACTTTGCAGACTGCCTGGCTAGGTCGATGGTCAATAACATTTGGGGCAGGACGGAGTGAATAAAGGTATACATGGGTGGACAAAATAACACATGGACAAAATAACACATAGACTTAAGTCTATCCCTTAAGTAAAGCCAGGGAGGGGGTAGGGGAAGGCTGCAGCCACCGGTGAAATCACCCCTAGGTGAAGACTCTCAGCAAGAGAAAGTGGCCCGCCTTGGAGCCACCTGAATATGCAAAATGGAGTCAAATATCCACAGAGGAATTTGGCACAAAACATGTGGCATATTGTATGACCTCTTTATAGAGATCGTCCTGGAAAAATAAAAAAAGGTTGAGGACTCAGGAGGGTGTCAGCAACGACTAACCTAGTTAGCTAATTATGGGAGTTACACAAACCAGCCCCAGGGTAAAGTCCATTCAGGGGTTGCTCAAGACCAGCCCCACCCCCAACATGTACTGTGGAGGCCCGCAGCCGTGCCCAAGTCCCCTTCTCCACAAGCACGCCCACTGCGGGCTGCACAGCAGGTGCCACGCCATCTCAAGTCGCTGATACATCTGTTGGCCTGTGCCCCTGCTAACAGCCATGATCAGGCTTCCTGGTGTGTGATGATGGCAGGTCTCACCTGGAGCAGCACAGAAGGGCAACCGGCTGGCTCTGCAGCCCTTCCACCCAGTCCTCTTAGACACTGATCCTCCTACAGAACCTCCCCTTTCTTTCCCCAGTAACCCCAGCTCCACCCAGGAGTTGCCAACCAATGCACTGGCCCAAAATGGAGACCACTTGGAAGGCTAAACTTTGTAGCTGTATCAAATGTCCTCCCTGAGACATCCCCAAAACAGTGCAACTTTCTTTCTTTCTTTTTTTTTTTTTTTTTTT
>NW_016109356.1:3334-5044 GCF_001604975.1 Cebus imitator | reverse complement strand
AGGTCTAGATGGGTTCACAGCTGAATTCTACCAGACATACAAAGAGGAGCTGGTATCACTCCTTCTGAAACTACTCCAAATAATCCAAAAAGAGGGAATCCTTCCCAAATCATTTTATGAGACCAACATCATCCTGACACCAAAACCTGGCAGAGGCTCAACAAGAAAAGAAAACTTCAGGTCAATATCCCTGATGAACATAGATGCAAAAATCTTCAATAAAATACTGGCACACCAATTGCAACAGCACATCAAAAAGCTTATCCACCATGATCAAGTAGGCTTCATCCCGAGGATGCAAGGCTGGTTCAACATACACAAGTCTATAAACGTAACCCACCACATAAAGAGAACCAAAGACAAAAACCACATGATTATCTCCATAGATGCAGAGAAGGCCTTCAACAAAATTCAACAGCCCTTTATGCTAAAAACACTCAATAAACTAGGTATTGACGGAACGTATCTCAAAATAATAAAAGCTATTTATGACAAACCTACAGCCAATATCACACTGAATGGGCAAAAACTGGAAGCATTCCCTTTGAAATCTAGCACCAGACAAGGATGCCCTCTGTCACCACTACTATTCAATATAGTATTGGAAGTTCTAGCCAAAGCAATCAGGCAAGAAAAAGAAATAAAGGTATTCATTTGGAAAGGAGGAAGTCAAATTGTCTCTATTTGCAGACAACATGATTGTATATTTAGAAGACCCCATCGTCACAGCCCAAAATCTCCTGAAACTGATAAACAACTTCGCCAAAGTCTCAGGATACAAAATCAATGCGCAAAAATCACAGCATACCTATACACCAATAACAGACTTAAAGAGAGCCAAATCAAGAACAAACTGCCATTCACAATTGCTACAAGGAGAATAAAATACCTAGGAATATAAGTAATAACGGATGTAAAGGACCTCTTCCAGCAGAACAACCAACCACGGCTGAAGGAAAGAAGAGAGGACACAAGCAGATGGAAAAACATTCCATGCTCATGGTTAGGAAGAACCAATATTGTGAAAATGGCCATATTGCCCAAAGTAATTTATAGATTCAACGCTATCCCCATCAAGCTACCTATTACTCTCTTCACAGAACTGGAAAAAATCACCTTAAACTTCATATGGAACAAAAACAGAGTCCATGTAGCCAAGACAATTCTAAGCAAAAAGAACAAAGCAGGAGGCATCGTGCTACCTGACTTCAAACTATACTACAAGGCTATAGTAATCAAAATAGCATGGTACTGGTACCAAAATAGAGATATAGACCAATGGAACAGAACAGAGGCCTTGGAGGCAACACCACACATCTACAACCATCTGATCTTTGACAAACCTGACAAAAACAAGCAGTGGGGAAAGGATTCCCTGTTTAATAAATGGTGTTGGGAAAACTGGTTAGCCATGTGCAGAAAGCAGAAACTGGACCCCTTCCTGACACCTTGCACTAAAATAACTCCAGATGGATTAAAGACTTAAAGACCTAACACCATAAGAACCCTAGAAGAAAACTGAAGCAAAACCATTCACGACATAGGCATAGGCAATGACTTCATGACTAAAACACCAAAAGCTTTGGCAACAAAAGCCAAAAATAGACAAGTGGGATATAATTAAACTCCAGAGCTTCTGTACAGCAAAAGAAACAATCATTAGAGTGAACTGGCAAGCAACAGAATGGGAAAAAATGTTTGCAATCTACC
>NW_016109356.1:0-1534 GCF_001604975.1 Cebus imitator | reverse complement strand
ATGTAGATGAAATGGTTCCCAGGGACACAAAAAAAAAAAAAAAAAAAAAAACTCCAGGCAGACAGAAAACAAATCAGAATTCAATATCTATGACACTCCTCCCTACAACCTGCCTGACAACAAGTATGTGGAAAATCTCAACTCACAGTGCCTAAACTGGAAACAGTGAAACTCAAGCAGACAACCAGTTTCCCCCAAACATCTTAGGGTCCTGACAGGAGACCTGTCCCTGACTCAACCCATGGGAAGCATCATAAGTACCCAAAGGGAGAAATAGCCCTGAGGATACTCCGAGACAACAGGGAAAGTCAGGACTACCATTCCCAGTCTTGGAAACTCTGTTCTTTAACTTAGTCAAAGGAGACACCAAATCAAAGTACTTGTTCAGCAGGACCACTAGGTAGGAGGTATGTTCCACAGGTGCCCTGGGCACAAACCCTTAGTCAGCCTTTCTACACTACTGGGATATCCCCTTTGGGATCTCCTCAATTCCTAACAGGCAACACTCTGATCCTTTACTTTTCCAGAGGCAAACCTGGAATTAAGCCTTCATTTAGTGCCAAAAAAGAGGCAGTGACCTAGCAGAAAAAAAAAAAAAAAAAAGAAATTCAACAGGTAAATTACAAAGAATCTCTAAGTAAATATGTCCAATAAAACCAAACTAGTCAGAGAAGACTAAAATGAATAAATAATGTTTCAATGCAAAGGTACATACACATCCAAAAGAAACAACAGCAAATAGAAAACCACAATCTCCCCAAATGGAAAAAGTAAGGAACCAGTCACTAATCCTAACGAGACAGTGATATGTGAGTTTTTGGACCACAAATACAAAATAGAGATTTTATGGAAACTCAGTGACATCCAAAATAACACCAAAAAAAAAAAAAAAAAAAAAAAAAAACAAAACAAAACAAACCAAAAAAAAAAAAAATCAGAGAAAATTAACTAAGAGTTTGAAACAATGAAAAAAATCAAACAAATCTTGATGGAACTGAGAAATATGTGTGCTGAACTAAAAAATTCATTAGAGGCTCTCAACAGCATAGTGGACCAAGCAGAAAAAGCAATCTGTGAGCTAGAAGATAGGCTATTTTAAAACATAGAGGAAGAAAAAAATGAATAAAAAGGAATGAAGATTCTCTAGAACATATAGAAAATCACCTCAAAAGACCGAATCTAAGAATTACTGGTATTCAAGGAGCTGAGCAAGAACAGGGGTAAAAAGCTTATTCAGAGAAATAAAACTTTCCAAGATCTAAGAAAAATGTCAATATTCAGGTACAAGAAGGCCAGAGAACACCAAAGAGATTGGACCTAAATAAAACTACCCCAAGGCATATAAATAATCAAACTCTCAAATGTCAAGGACAAAGAGAGGATCTTAGCAGCAAGATAAAAGAAGAAAATAATATATAAAGGAGCTTCAATTTGTTTGGCAACAGACTCCTCAATGGGAACCAAATAAGCCAGGAGGGAGTGTGATGACATTTTCAAAGCCCTAAAAGAAAAAAAAAAAAAAACTGCCATTCAA
>NW_016109355.1:3277-5045 GCF_001604975.1 Cebus imitator | reverse complement strand
TGCAGGTCCCTGGTCACACCGGAAGTGTAGAGCTTGGGGATCTGAATGTGCTGCTTGCCTCGAACATCAAACATCTCACAGGCTGCCTGGAAGAAGGTGGAGCAGACTGGGGCTAACCGCATCACTAAAGAGCTGTGGAGATACTGAGTGGATCCAAAGTGGATCTGCCACTGTGTGGTGCCTGTTGCCACGCTCTTTATGGCTGAGATACTGAAACAGACACAGTAGTTTAGAGGCAACCTAGATAGTCAGTGGGGGAAAGATCTTAAACCAGAAGATTCCTAAGGGCAGGGGGGTATCTGCGCCACCTTCACCCCCCATAGTCATCTACACAGGGTGGAGCTCTTCTGGGGGGCTGAGGGAGAGCAGCAGTGACCTGAGCCCTCAGGCCCCTGGCCCTGGCCCATGCCTGGGACCGCATCTACAGGACCAGGGGCAGAGGTCACGCCACCCAGGACCCCCAGCACAGATGTCCTAGGCATGAACGCACCCTGTCATGTCTCTGCTGTGGGGCAGCTCTGGCTAGGAACTGACCTTGAAGGTTTGCATGGCCCAGCTGCAGAAGGCATCCTCCTGCACACTGAGCTCATCCTCTTCCCCCATTGGGGTGAGCTGAGAGGCTCCCAGGTGAAACAGCTTCTGGTTGAGGTCATGAGCAAAGGCTCAGAACTGAGGGTACTTGCTGGAGCCGAGGCCGAACGCGGCATACCTGCCCGAGGATACACACAGAGACTCACATGTCCCATATGAGCAGCACCTGGCACCTAGCACCCAGCACCGACAGCCTGGAGGGCTGGCCTCAGAGCCTCCCCTTCCAGCTGGAGCACGGAGCATGGAGCTGGACCCCCTTGTGGTCCTCCCAACCCCCAGCCTTGTCACCAACTCCCATGACCACCCCATGCTTGGCCTGCAGACTTGTGAGAGGAACTTGGTTTCCGTGGCGTGACCCTTGACACATTCTGAGGACAAACCCCTGACCCAGAGTCCCTCTGTGCCTGGTCAGCTCTGAGAAGACCCCCTGTGCTAACCCAGTTCCATCACCTGAACCCAGACTTGGGGTCCACAGGGCAGGGCTGGGTGGAGTGGGAGGAGGGAGAAAGCTTTACCTGAATTTGTCAGTGAGAGCTTTCAGCATGAAGGGACATTTCTTCAGTTTCTAGAGAGGGAAAAACAGAGCTCTCAGGCCAGGATTTAAAAAACAAAACAAAACAAAAAAAAAAAAAACACTGCTTTTTCCTTCCTCTGTAAAACTGACTATAGCTGGCAGAAGATGGCTCCCGGCACACAATGGAAGTTGGTTTACGTATGGGGCCACCTGGCCAAGGCCTGTTTGTCAGCTGACAAATTACTTTGTCTCTCACCCCAGCTAAACTGTAGCAACTCGTGTGGGCCCTGCCCCTTACTGGGGACCCAGAACAGCCTGGCCCCCACCCATCCAGCCCCGGCAGAGGGGGCCTGCCTTATAGCAGGGTATCTGCAGAGGTCTCCTAATGAGCCATGATTCTTGTTTGGAACCTGTAGAAGCAACAATTGGTCGTATAGTCTCTAAAATAAGCCTGGCTTTCCAGGAACCCAAGATAATTCCAGAACTAGCATCAAATCCCGTGGTATTTACTCCCTTTTCATAATTTATTTTTTAGTTATTTTCAATTACATTTTCACTCTTCTGAGCACTGGAGAGACAGACTTGACTTGGTTTTAGTAGATCTTTAATACCTCTTTCATTGCCTATTATTCTTTCTAAAAAACAAAGCTAGAGAAGGCCTTG
>NW_016109355.1:0-1352 GCF_001604975.1 Cebus imitator | reverse complement strand
CAAGTAAGTTTCACCATATTAATATACTTACAGCATTAATAACCTTAGATAATAATTCACATTGTTTAGTTGATAGTATTGTACCCATGTTAAATTTCCTAATTTAAGAGATAAAGCCTCACTCTGTCACCCAGGCTGGAGTGCTTCCTGGAACTCATGGGCTCCAGCAATCCTCCTGCCTCAGCCTCCTGACTAGGTGCGACTACAGGCACACGCCACCATCCCTGGTTAATTTCTTTTACTTTTCTCTAGAGACAGGGTCTACCTATGTTTTCTGGGCTGGTCTCAAACTTCCAGACTCAAGTAAACCTCAACCTCCCGCCTCAACCTCTGAAATTGCTGGGATTACCGGTGTCAGCCGCCACACCCAGCCTAAATTTCTGATGTGCCATGGTACTGCCAAATGTCATTAGTAAGGGCAGCTGGATGGAAGGTGTAGGGGTACATTATAGTCCCTTTTCAACTTTACTGTCTATCTCGAATCATTTCAAAAGTCAACATTTATTTTAAAACATGAAGGTGGCTATCCTTCCATGAGTATAAAGTACAAAGGCAGGCTCCCGGGATCATCAAGGGTCAGAACACTGGTTGCTGGATGGGGTGCTGGGAAGTGCTGGGCATGGTTGGCTTTGTGATCTGGGGGCTGGTGTGTTCCTTCTGTCAATGTCTCTCAAGCTTTGCATCTTCTTAACAAATTTTTCTAAGTCCCTCCAGCCCCTTAGGACAGTGGTGGCTGGGCCTGCAACCTGGTCTCATGCATTCATTCATTCTGCAAGTTTAGCCCCAAGTTTCTCAGTGCCACCCTGGAGGTGTTGAACAAATGAGGCCACGCAAAGTCCCATCTCCCTCAGGGCCTAGGCTTGAGATCACAGCAGGAGGAGCCAAGGAGACTCATGATTACCCTCCTGAATCCCTTCAGAGTCACTCACAAGTGGCAATGCTGGGCAAGCTGAGTAAAACGTAAAACCTATTTGCAGGCCAGAATCAGCCACCTTCCCATCTATGTCAGGGAAGTATTCCTGCAGGCTTGATGCCAGCCTCTGCCCCAGGGACACTGGGCTGAGGCATTTGGTCTCCCACCAGGGCCTGGACCATATTGCACAATTGCAGAGTCCCCTCCTCGCCACCCTCCACTGTACCACCGTTAGCATGGTAACCAGAGGTCCACCGTCTCAGCGCAAATGCTGGCTGCCCCCTCCAGGGTCTCCTTCCAGTTTCAAGTGACATCTGGGACCCCTGTGACCTTCATCCCAACCAAGGAGCACTGGAGGGTGTACGCTGCCCTGGGAGTTGGGGTGATGTGATGTGTGGGAGGCTTCAGGCCACAGGTGGGGCCAGGAGGAGTGAGAGAT
>NW_016109354.1:3630-5047 GCF_001604975.1 Cebus imitator | reverse complement strand
CATCTCAAAAAAAAAAAAAAAAGTCAAAAAACAACATTTTGATGTTGGTAATCTGCCCGCCTTGGCCTCCCAAAGTGCTGCAATTACAGGTGTGAACCACCTTGCCTGGCCAGATCCTCTTTTTATAATGCTCCTAGTCTATACACAATTAAAATCATCACTCCCTTTTAATCAATATAGGACTGAAAGTCCTTATTTATTTAAATATAATAGACAAAAGTTGTTTATATTTACAGTATACAACATGATTTTTGATGTATATACTGTAAATGATTGTCACAATCAAGCTCATTAACATATCTACATGTCCATAACCTTATTTCTGTGTGTGTGTGTGTGTGTGTGTGTGTGTGTGTGTGTGTGTCTATGTGTTGAGAACATTTGAAACGCTACTGTTGGCAATTTTTAAGTATTCATATTTTTTTTAATTTTTAAATATTTCCCACACAACATAGATGTATCAAGTATCCATATTTATTATTCTATAATTCACTGCTCACAGATGTTCTAATTTCACAGATGGTATCAGTGGAGGTGAATATTAGTAAATTCAGGATTTTTTTTTTTTTTGAGATGGAGTCTTGCTCTTGTTGCCCAGGCTGGAGTGTGGTGGCACAATCTCAGCTCACTGCAGCCTCCGCCTTCTGGGTTCAAGCGATTCTCTTGCCTCAGCCTTTCAAGTAGCTAGGACTACAGGTGCCTGCTACCATGCCAGGCTAATTTTTGTATTTTTAGTAGAGACAGGGTTTCGCCGTGATGGCCAGGCTGGTCTTGAACTCCTGACCTTTGGTTATCTGCCCACCTTGGTCTCCCAAAGTGCTGGGATTATAGGTGTGAGCCACCACGCCAGGCCATATCTTTTGGAAGTAACACTGAAGACATTTTCTGACGGATGGAACAAGGGAGGAAAGGAATAGGCATTATCATCTTCATTTTAAGTATGAGGCTCATTAAGATGCCCACCATCATACCCCAGTAACTACCAGAGTCAGGATTCCTATAGACATCAGGCTCTGAAGCTCCTATTTTTCTATATGGGACATCCTAGGAGCAGTGAGGTTGGTCAGGGAAAAGCCTGTTTCACATCAGAGAATCTACCCTCTAAGGTTATCATAGATCACATTCCCCTATCCTACCCTCAGTGAAGAGAACCACTTGTTAACTGACCTTTGGTTAACAAAGTGAGTTTATAAAAGTAATAATACAAAAAAATTAGTTAAATTCACAGTCCGTGATGATGAATGTTATTTTGAGGTTTCATCTTTTTAAAATAGAGATGAGGTCTTGTTATGTTTCTCAGCCTGGTCTTGAACTCCTGTCCTCAAGCAATCCTCCTGCCTCAGCCTCCCAGTCCTGAAATTACAGGTGTGACCAATGTGAGGTTTCTCCCTCCCTCCTCTTTTTTTTTTTTTTTTTT
>NW_016109354.1:0-1190 GCF_001604975.1 Cebus imitator | reverse complement strand
TAGAGATGGGGTTTCACCATGTTGACCAGGATGGTCTCGATCTCTTGACCTCGTGATCCACCCGCCTCGGCCTCCCAAAGTGCTGGGATTACAGGCTTGAGCCACCGCGCCCGGCCAATCTATATGTTTAAAACCCATATAAAAAGTATTCTGGGTTCTGGCTTTAAAAAGAATCATGAGGTTCTCCTCCTGTTGGTTCAAGGGATTTTTCTGCTTTTTATCCTTTACTACAGACCTTCACTCTAATCTAGTTTTCCCAGTTTCACAACCTGTTGACTTCTATTTAAATTCTCTTTTTCTCCCTAGCCCCTAGGATTCATTATTTGTTTGAATAGTTTGCCTAGCTTTTTGGTTCAGCTTCTTGCAAGACACAGCCTTCTTGTCAGCTTCTCCTATTAGGTCTTAAGCACTGCCGCTCTTGGGCAAGTGACTTCTTGCCTTCAACACTGAATCCAGGCTCTTGGCCCTAGCAGGATGTTATGCCCTGAATGAGACTTGAATGCTTCCAATTGCTAACTGCTCCATTTCTCTCTCCAGCTGCCCTGACTTTGTTCAGGAGGATATATTTCACATATCTGCCCCTTTCTTGCCTTCTTTCTTGCTTAATGAAACCCTCATCGTAGTTTTCTGATTAGGATCCCTTTCTCCAGTCTTTACCCACTCCAGCCAGCCATCTTCCTCACCATCACCAGTTCTCTCATATTACCTGTCTGAATAAACTTCTTTTTTGAGATGGAGTCTGGCTCTGTTGTCCAGGCTGGAGGGCAGCGGTGCGATCTTGGCTCACTGCAACTTCTGCCTCCTGGGTTCAAGCAGTTCTCCTGCCTCAGTCTCCTGAGTAGCTGGGATTACAAACATTTGCCACCATGCCTGGCTAATTTTTGTACTTTTAGTAGAGACAGGATTCACCATGTTAGCTAGGCTGGTCTCAAAGTCTTTACCTCCAGTGATCTGCCACCTTGGCCTCCCAAAGTGCTGGGATTAAAGGCATGAGCCACCGTGCCCAGCCACCTGTGTGAATAAACTAGCAGCCTCTACATTGCTTTTCAAAATCTGACTCTATTTACCTTACTACTTCCACATCCGGCCACTTCTCTGCTTAACTGTAAGCTCCTTCAGGGCACAGACCATACCTTTTTTTCTTTGTATTCTTAATTTCTTTTCTTTTTTTCTTTTTTTTTTTTTTTTTT
>NW_016109353.1:3938-5049 GCF_001604975.1 Cebus imitator | reverse complement strand
CGCCGCCAGGCTCCAGCGCCGCGCGAACACTCACCTCGGGTGGAGGCCCTCTTCATGGCAGGGGTCGGGCGGGGCGCGTCGGGACTGAAGCCGCTTCGGGGCGGGCGCCCGTCTCCCCGCGTCTGGGTCTGCATCCAGGCGCCGCCGCTTCGGCCCGGCCCCTGCATGGCCAAGGGACGAGGCTCAGCGCCCTCTGCTCCGCCCAGCTCGGGCTGGGCTTGGGCCACAGGTGCTCAGGGCACGCAGGGCGAGGGCGGCGGCGCAGGCTGGCTGGGCGCTCGCCGCACGGGCCGGGAGGATGTATCTGTTATGAGATCAGGTGGTTTGACCCGCCTGGAATCCGCCGGGTCCCTCAACGCGCCGGGGCGGGGCTTCCTGGCGGGCGGGTTGCTCTCCTGGGCGCGGGCGCGGGCGTGGCCGGGGGCCGCAGGCCGGGGCCAGCAGTCCTGGCCACAGGAGGAGCTTAGCCCGCCAGGTGCTCCAGCGCTGCGCGGCCCCAGACAAAGGCGGCGCATTGCTGAAAAGGCGGCGGCCCCTGCAGGCTGCCCAGGGTCCCGCGGTCCGGGCCGGAGCTGGCCGGGGGCGCAGGTCCGAGGGAGTGACTCCTAGGTTGGCCAGGTCCCCAAGCAGGCAAGGGCTTTGTCCCGAGGCCTGGGGATGGCCTCTGCCTGATGCAGTCCCTTCCTGGCCTCACGAAACCCATGAGTCCCCCACCTGCTGCACAGAAACTCCTTGCTGGAGCATGATTGCCCCTATTTTCCAGTGAGAAACAGACTCAAGGCTTAAGAGAGTACTGGGGGCCCTCTTTGGCCTTTGTGGCTCTCTCTGCACCATCCCAGGGAGGGGACCCAGGCCTGATGTTACCCGTAACCCTGCAGGGGTCCCCCACCTCTTCCCACCTGTGGTATGGGGGCTCCAAACCCAGAAGATGCTCTCTGAGGCCACCTGATTAGTATCCCCCACACTCCGAGGAAGCCAGCCCCTGCCGGGTGGCCATGGGACCAGAGAACCCAGTGACCCCCCTGCACACACACAAGGGTGCAGGCGTCCCTTCTCTGTCTCCTGCTTGGAGCACCCACTGGGCCTCACTGATGAGATCCTAAGTGCATCC
>NW_016109353.1:0-1088 GCF_001604975.1 Cebus imitator | reverse complement strand
GCTGCATGCCCAAGGCCTGAGAGGACTCTGTGCCAGGCCTGCTGAGTGAGTCATCCCATTCAGTCCTGCATTGTAGACATTACTACCACCACCCATTTTCCAGACGGGAGAAGGTCTGGGGAGCTTAGGGGGACCCACATATTGGCAGCCCCTCTCAGCCCTCTCTTTGTCCACAGCCTCTGCTTCCTCCAGAAGCATCTCACCATCCCCCACCCCTGGGGCTGCAGAGGGTGTCCTGGCCTTCCCCCATCAGCTCTGCACCCCGAGGACTCCCATCCCTAGGAGTCCCTGTGCCCAACTTTGGTGCATATTAAGCCATAATTAATCTGCTTCCTCATCTCTTATTCATCAAAGCCACACGCAGCAGCAAGGGGGGCTGGCGCAATGAAGGGACGGACAGCCCAAACCCTGGCAGTGGCCCCAATAATCCCACTGTGCCTGCCCATCTCCAAATGCCTCTGACCTCTGCACTAGCAAGGGCCTCCTCCCACAGAATGGCATCCTGGATTGTGCAGCACTAGGCACGCCCCCTGATGGGCCCTGTGCACCTCCCACTTCTCAGAGGGTGCTGGGGACCATCAATGGGGCGTGTGCATTGCACAGTGATGGCCCCTACCTCTGCCTCCCCCACGCCTGGACTGGATCCCTGGTGGCCCATCTCCAGGATGGGAGGCTGAAAGGAGATGAAAGGAGACTCTGCCAAGTGGGACGCCCAGGGCTGGCACCTGGACCCCTGGTCCACCTCTCCTCCTGGTGCCCAGAGAAAGGAGTAAGCCCCCAGGGCTCCTGGACCTTGAGATGAGCTTGGGCCACTTGTGTTCACCAACAGGTGGGCTCAGGGTCTTCTCTCAGTGGGCACAACTGAGTTGGTGGCCTTTCTCTGGGGAGGCTAGCTGGGTGGGGCTGGGGAGGAGTAGAAGGCTTCTGGTCCCTGAAGGCCCAAATCTTCAGTGGCACAGGGGCAGAGCTCTGGAAGGCGGGGGTCCCTGGGCTGTGCCCAAGGCATCAGCTGTGGTTTCATGCCCCTCCCCCACACCTACAGGGAGTGCAGATCCTTCTAGAGCCACCCACCTGGCAGGGACAGCTAA
>NW_016109352.1:3597-5050 GCF_001604975.1 Cebus imitator | reverse complement strand
TTTTTTTGGGACAGAGTCTTACTCTGTTGCCCAGGCTGGAGTGCAGTGGCGTGATCTTGGCTCACTGCAACCTCTGCCTCCCGGGTTCAAGCTATTCTCCTACCTCAGCCTTTTGAATAGCTGGGACTGCAGGCACGTGCCACCACCCCCAGCTAATTTTTTTGTATTTTTTAGTAGAGATGAGATTTCACTGTGTTAGCCAGGATGGTGTCAATCTCCTGGCCTCATGATCTGCCCACCTCAGTTTCCCAAAGTGCTGGGATTATAGGTGTGAGCCATAGCACCTGGCCTAATTTATGTTGTTTTTCATGCTTGCTAGAGTAAACAAGGAAAAAATTTAGAGGCAAAAAATTCTGGAAAGACGTATTAACATTGACATTGAATGCATAATTCCATAGGAAGTATGTCTGGACAATAAACGTTTATATATTTTTAATCACCCTCTGAACCTGAACTTGAGTTAATCAGACTCATTTATCACTATTCTTTACAAGGACTCTGTTGGTCTGTTTCCAACACCATACCTACTTCCATTCTCCTTCCACTGTAGACACTCATTCAAAATGTTAATTTGCTGGATGTGGTGGCTCACGCCTGTAATCTGAGCACTTTGGGAGGCTGAGGTGGGCAGATCACCTGAGTTCAGGAGTTTGAGACCAGCGTGTCCAATGTGGCGAAACCCCAGCTCTACTAAAAATACAAAATTAGCCAGGCATGGTGGTGCACACCTGTAATCCCAGCTACTCAGGAGGCTGAGGCAGGAAGATCACTTGAACCTGGGAGGAGGAGGTTGCACTGAGCTGAGATCGTGGCATTGCACTCCAGCCTGGATGACAGAGTGAGACTCTATCTCAAAAAAAAAAAAGATTAATTTTATCTTTATGCTTGAACATGTTCTTACAAAGAATATATTTTACGTACATGTGTTTTAAAATAGTGTATCTCCTGTTTTTTACTAATCACAGTGTTTTTACAATTATCTGTTACTATGTAAACACTTATGTCAGGGCACTGATTGCATGTTACCTGCGTATTCTTACAGGAAATGATCATACAGATTGCCTCCATACCCTCCCACCACAACAAATGCTTACATTAATCGTCTCATACGAAAGAAAGTTAAGCTGCATACAAAAATTGTTGTAAAATATGTCCCTGGCCGGGCGCGGTGGGGCTCACGCCTGTAATCCCAGCACTTTGGGAGGCCGAGGTGGGCAGATCACGAGGTCAAGAGATCAAGACCATCCTGGCCAACATGGTGAAACTCCGTCTCTACTAAAAAATACAAAAATTAGCTGGGCGTGGTGGCGCCGGCCTGTAGTCCCAGCTACTTGGGAGGCCGAGGCAAGAAAACTGCTTGAACCTGGGAGGAGAATGTTGCAGTGAGAGGAGATTGCACCACTGTACTCCAGCCTGGTGCCTGGCAGCAGAGCAAGACTGTCTCAGAGAAAAA
>NW_016109352.1:0-1662 GCF_001604975.1 Cebus imitator | reverse complement strand
CCATTGCACTCCAGCCTGGGTGACAGAGCAATATTTTGTTTCTCTTTATTGATACTTCTGTTTTGTCATATATCATTTTCTTGACTTTGTCAACATTCTCCATTCTTTGAGCATATTTAAGACAGTTGTTTTACAGTCTGTCTCTATTACATCAGTGCAGCAGGTCAGGTCTATTTCAAGGGCAGTTTCGTTTATTTTTTCCCTTGAATAGGCCATATTTATGTTTTTTGTCTGTTCATTTTTTACTGAAAACTGGACAGTTGAATGTAATAAGGTCACAATTCTGGATGTCAAATTCTCCCCCTCCTCAATTTCTAGTTTTTGTTGTTTTTTAATTTATTTATTACCATAGGCCTGTCTCTGTGCCAAGGATCAGCCTGAGGTGTAAACTCAGCCTCCTGAGCCATTTTTGTGCCCCTTTTCCTGAGAATATGCAGTCTCTCTCTCTCTTATATTCTCTTTATATGCAATTGTTTTTGAATGTCCTAGTTTTATACTCTGGCTCCCAAAAAGGGGAAAAGAAAACGAAAGGAGAAAAAAGATGGTGGCTTTTTAAATACTCTGAAAGTCACATATTAAGGATAGGGCATAACAGTGGGGAAAGGCACAATTACTATGGCTGCCCACTGCTTTGTTTGCAATTCGATGATAAGCAGCAGCAATTTTGCTCACTTTCATTGTTAAACAAAAACACAATTAGCAATCAGAATACAGACCCTAATAGTCAGCGGATAGGTTCCCTTTTCTTCTTGCCCTCTGTAAGCTGCATACAGATTGGTCCAGGAATATGTGCTCAGCTCCCTGCCACAGACTGGGGAGTGGAGGATGGGTGATTGGTACTGTGGTCAGAGCTGAAAATAACTGCAACTTACTATCCAAAATTTCCCTTGGAAGTTATAAGCTTTCAATAGACTGCAGAATTCCAAATTGTTTTAACAGATTCAGCCAGTGCAATTGTTGTACCAGGAATAGTTTCCTGGTACACCCTGTACTCCACCATATTTCCAGAGTCCTTTCAATAGCTCATTTCTTTTTATCAGTGAACAATAATTGATTATATGGATATTTTAAAAAGTTTTTTAATTCAATTTTAAGGATATCTTTGTTGATTCCAAATTTTGGCTATTATGGAAATTGCCAACATTCAGTTGTAAACATTCAAGTGTGACTTTTGTGTAGACATAAGTTTTCTACTCATTTGGATAAATTCCTGGAAGAATGCTGGGTGATACTGTAAGATTATTTTTAGCTTTGTTAGGCAGTGCTTAACTGGCTATTACGGTGGCTCATGCCTGTATTCCCAACACTTTGGGAAGCTGAGGCAGGAGGGTTGCTTGGCCCCTGGAATTTGAGACAAGACTGGGCAACATAGCCAGACCCTAGCTCTACAAATAGTAAAAAACGTTAGCCATCAACAGTGGTGTGCGCCTTTGGTCCCAGCTACTCAAAACAGGCCACAGGATCACCTGAATCCAGGAGGTTGAAGCTGCAGTGAGAGTGATCATGCCACCACACTCCAGCCTGGGTGACAGAGTAAGATCCTATCATAAAAAGTAAAGAAAATTGGCCGGGCGCGGTGGCTCAAGCCTGTAATCCCAGCACTTTGGGAGGCCGAGGCGGGTGGATCATTAGGTCAAGAGATCGAGACCATCCTGGTCAACA
>NW_016109351.1:3420-5051 GCF_001604975.1 Cebus imitator | reverse complement strand
AAAAATGACCAGCTAGCTGGGACCCTGGGAAACCCAATATCAAAGAGCCCTCATTCTGGGAGTGGGAGTCCACGGCCCCTGCCTTGGGTGGAGTCGGGGACTGTTTCCTGACCCAGCACCCACCCCTTCCAGCGCCCTGGTCCTGGCCTTCCGAGGAGCCCACCGGAAGCAGGAAGAGCAATGCCGGAAGTTGGAGCAGCAGATGGCACTCTTGGAGGCTCAGCAGGCCGAGGAGGTGGCGGTGCTGGAAGCCACTGCAAGGGCCCTGGGGAAGCCCAGGCCTTCCCTCCCACCACCCCAGCTGGGGGAGACCTTTCTGTAGCCCCTTCCCCAGCCATGTCTGGATGTGCCAGACAGCTGCGGCATGTCATAAACTGTCCTGGAGTGACATCATGTCATGTTGTATGATTTGGCGTGTTGGGCACATTTGATGTGAGGGAGGCTGGTGCTCATGGGTGTCCAGGGCCTGATGGGGCGAGGCCAGGCACTGCAGAAAGACTGGGGTGTCTTTGGTCTGGCACCATGTGGAATGTGAACTTCACATGTCAGTGGGGTCAGGCCAGAAGCAATCTGTGCTGTGGGAGCAGGTCCCCGGGACTGGCACAGTTTGGGGGTCTGTGAGGTTGCATAGCCACAGCTGAAGCTCCAACTGTCCTCTGTCTCCAGAAACTCTCAGGGAGCGATTCATGGGACTGGACACAGCCTCTCCTGGCATCCCCTTCCCAGGGAGAAGCTGGGTTTGGCTGGCAGATTTTCACAAAGGGAGCCGGGCATGGTGGTGCATGCTTGTAATCCCAGCACTTTGGGAGGCCAAGGTGGGTGGGTCAATTGAGCCCAGGAGTTCAAGACCAGTCTGGGCAACATGGCAAAATCCATTTCTTTTTTTTTTTCTTTTTTTGAGACAGAGCCTTGCTCTGTTGCCCAGGCTGGAGTGCAGTGGCGAGATCTTGGCTCACTGCAACCTCCATCTCCCAGGTTCAAGCGATTCTCCTGTCTCAGCCTCCTGAGTAGCTGGGATTACAAGTGTCTGCCACCACACCCGGCTAATTTTTGTATTTTTAGTAGAGACAGGGTTTCACCATGTTGTTCAGGCTGGTCTCGAACGCCTGACCTTGTGATCTGCCCACCTCGGCCTCCCAGAGTGGTGGGATTACAGGCATGCACCACCGTGCCCAGACTGAAAACCCCATTTCTACAAAAAAAATACAAAAATTAGCCAGGCATGGTGGCAAGTGCCCATAAAGCTACTTAGGAGGCTAAAGTGGGAGGATCACTTGAGCTTGGGAAGCGGAGGTTGCAGTGAGCTGAGATCATGCCATTGTACTCCAGCCTGGGTGACAGAGCAAGAGCCTGTCTCAAAAAAACAAAACAGTCCAGGCACAGTGACTCATGCCTGTAATCCCAGCACTTTGGGAGGCTGAGGCAGACTGATCACCGGAGGTCAGGAGTTTGAGACCAGCTTAGCCAACATGGTGAAACCCCCGTCTCTACTAAAAATACAAACATTAGCTAGGTGTGGTGGCGTGTGCCTGTAGTCTCAGCTACTCAGGAGGCTGAGGCAGAATAATTGCTTGAACTCAGGAGGTGGAGGTTGTAGTGAACCAAGATCAGGCCACTGCACTCCATCCTAG
>NW_016109351.1:0-1741 GCF_001604975.1 Cebus imitator | reverse complement strand
AATCCCTCTTTTCAATCCCTTCTCTGAGACCCCCACCCCAGTGCCCCCACCAAAGATCCTAGCAGGTCCAGGCAAGGGACCTAGGATCTTGTCCTCACTCCACATAACCAGTCACATTGCCATGCAGCTTCAGAACCAAAGGGTCTTCTCTGCCCACCCACACCTTCCTCTCTCCCAGCAGGGATTACATCAGGCTGTGGCAGAACCTGACTCTAGACCCACGGGAAGTCCTTGCTCATGTCTAATCGTAGTCCTTCCTGCTTTCTGTATTTACTAACACCACCTCCACCTCGCAGGCAGCCAGAGCGTCCCTGAAGGAGGTTGAGAGGCCAAGGGCTGGGTGTGCCTGGCCCTCCCAGAACCTTAGTTTCTTTTTAAGTGTTGCAAGATCTCTAAGCATCTTTCCCCCTATTCCAGGGAGGGCAATCCTTCAAGTCTCATGAGAGGAGTGGGAGGCAGAGGAGGAGGTGTACAGAGGGCGCCGTCCTGGCCGGAGCTCTGAGAGGCCGAGCCACAAGCTCTGGTGTCCAGCTCTCGGTTCAGGGCAGGGTGGGATCACATTCTGGGTGGCTGGGGCTGCAGGACTCCGAGGTGAAAGGTCACTCCTGGAAGGGCTTTTCCAGCCGGTTAAAGGTTAACCCGCCCAGAGCCAGAGGCCCAGGCTTCCCCAGCTCACGAGCCCAGGCATCGCATACAAAGGGTGCCTAATAAATGCTGGTCGGGCCCCAGCCCCGG
Organism: Cebus imitator; assembly: GCF_001604975.1. Taxonomy (NCBI): domain Eukaryota; kingdom Metazoa; phylum Chordata; class Mammalia; order Primates; family Cebidae; genus Cebus; species Cebus imitator. The sequence goes on along the minus strand of NW_016109351.1, from coordinate 1,006 downwards.
TTCTGGGGGATGGGGTGAGTTGGAGGCGGCGGCAGCTGCGAGGCTCCAGGGCGCCTGGAAGAGACATCTGCAGTCCAGCCGGCCGCCAGGCCAAGCCCTTTCTGTAAAGCACAGAAAGAAAAGGAAATTAAAAGGGAAAAGGGGCAGGCCCTCGGCAGGGGTGGTGGGCATGCCTGTCGCCTCCAGCCGCGGGGCGGGTGGGTGCCCTGCCCCCGGAGGCCAGAAATTCTGGAGAGGGGCCCCCTGACCTCGCGGCCCCGGCCAGCCGGTCTCAGACCACAACATCCCTTCCCTCTAGAGATTCCGGGCACCAGGTGTTAACCCAAGCAGAGAAAGGGTGGGGTGGGGGTCAGACGCCGCGACTTTCTGGAAGAGGAAGCAAACAATCTAGGGTGTGTGTGTGTGTGTGTGTGTGTGTGTCTCGCGCGCGTGTGTCTTGCGCAGGGGCGTGCCCCCCCGGGTGCCACTGGACCCCCATCACTGCTTTGCCGGGAACCGTGGGGCGGGGGGAGGTTCCGAGGGGCGCCTCGAGGGTGATCGAGCGAACCAACGTCCAAGGCCAGAGGTGGAGGGGGAGGGCCTTGGAGAGACATCTTGGCGAGGCTCAAGAAGGGCAGAGGGCAGGCGCGGCTCAGGCTCTCGCCGCGGCCCGGCAGGGGTTAAGGCTGGAGCCAGGCGAGGGCGAGGGCGGGGGTGCGGGGGGAGGGGCAGGGGTAGGCGGGGGAGGGTCAGGCCCCGCGGCCCCGCGCTCGGCCCCCGTCCCTCCCGCCGGCCCGATCGCCCGGCGCCGCGCGCGGCCACCCATGCCCTTATAAGGGCGGCCGTCGCCGGGGCAACGAGCGCCCGCCCCCAGCCCGCGGCGCGCGCCCCTGCCCCCGCCCCCGCCCCCCGCCCGCCCCGCGAATGGAACGCTGTGTGTCAAACCGGCCGCAGCGCGAGGCCGGCGCGCGGGGTCGGCGGCGGTGGCGGCGGCGAGAGCGAGGCTCGGGCCCAGGCGCAGGCCCAG
>NW_016109350.1:3638-5051 GCF_001604975.1 Cebus imitator | reverse complement strand
AAAAATTAGCTGGGCATGGTGGCGCCTGCCTGTAATCCAGCTACTCGGGAGGCTGAGGCAGGAGAATTGCTTGAACCCAGGAGGTGGAGGTTGCAGTGAGCCGAGATTGTGCCACTACACTCCACTGCACTCCACACCACTTACACTCTGGGCAACAAGAGCGAAATTCCATCACACACACACACACACATTTTGGAAAGAGTAAGATACACAAAAATATAACATTTTGTTACAACCTATGTACCCTTCATCTAGCCTCAACAGTAGTAACTTTATTTTACAAAGGAAACTGAAAGTAGTAGCCAGGAATGTAGGAGGAAGACCAGGGAAGAATTGTGTCCATGAAGCATGTCAAAGAGAGAGAGATCAACAGTGACAAATAAAGGGAAAATGCTCTGTAGGTTGAGCAGAGGTCAAATCCCTGCCAACATCATGGCCCTGTGTTGTCCCATGGGCTTCTCACACAGTACATGCGGCTGTTACGGTGCCAGCTGCCCCTCAGCCTGCTTCTCCTCTTGTTTTCTCTGTCAAAGTCTTCAATGGCTTCTGTTTGGGATGAAAGCAGGGACTGAAACCTGGACTTGAGCTCAGGGAGTTTATTTGGGAGATGATCCTGGGAAGCAGGGTGGGAGAGCAAGAAGAGTGAGGCAGGGAAGAAGGAAAAGCCACAAAGAGTATGTGATTGCGCTGATTACCACTGTGAGCAACTGAAGATCTGGCTGGGCCTGTAAGGAACTGGGTAGAACGCATCTCAGACCGGCCTTCAGCAGCATAGGAGGTCAGGGCACTTATTCAGTCGTCTCTCATGCCCCATTTCTTGAGCGCTGTGTGGGAGATATTAGCTTCCCTGCGTTTCTGGGCTGCCCAAGGCAGAAGCCAGCTATGAGCCAGCCACGTCGTGGCCATTAAGAAGGGATGCTGTGAGTGCCTGGGTGGGGGCGGGGACGACTGTCTGCCACAGCTGCAGCTGAATCTGAGCGGGGAGAGAGGGTATAGAGTGCAGGACACCTAGAGTTATGTGCTGCAGCTCCACCACCGACTTGATAGGATCTAACCTCCTTATCATGACACCAGTGTTCTCCTGTTAGCCAGCCCAGAAACTTGGGAGTCATTCTAAATGCTTCCCTAACTACCTTCTCTCCCTCATTTATCTCTGAAGCCACGCTTTTAGTTTTTAGTTGAAGTGGTCATATATTGAGGATCGTGGTAATGAGCTCCTTATCTTTTATTAAATGCCAATGACACCAAACAAATGATATATATAAGAAATTGGAGGCCAGGCGTGGTGGCTCATGCCTGTAATCCCAGCACTTTGGGAAGCTGAGGAAGGTGGATCACCTGAGGTCAGGAGTTTGAGACCAGGCTGGCCAACATGATGAAACCTGTCTGTACTAAAATAAAAAAAAAAAAAAA
>NW_016109350.1:0-1598 GCF_001604975.1 Cebus imitator | reverse complement strand
ATGTTGACCAGGATGGTCTCGATCTCTTGACCTCGTGATCCACCCGCCTCGGCCTCCCAAAGTGCTGGGATTACAGGCTTGAGCCACCGCGCCCGGCCCCTCAAGCCTTATTTAAAGCCATCTCTTCCTCTAAACTTTATAGCAAAGTGAGCCAATAAATTCTCCGTATTCTTTAAACCAGTTGAATTGGAGATTGGTTTACTCTAACCTAAAGATTCCTAACTGATACAGAAATGAGTTCCATAAAGTGTTTTAAGAGACAGGCCCTAAAAATGGGATTGGTTCAACCAAAGAGGTGAGATGAAGGATAAAGAACCCCTACATTTTCGGCTGAAAAATTGGCCATCTAATTAGCTAGTTACACAGTTTCCTGTTGTGACTTGGGGTGCAGATCATGTGCCTACTGTGGCTGTAGCAGTGCACTACTTAGAAAGATGTAGAGTGTTGGACTGGGCTTGCTATTAGTAAAGTACTATAAAAGGGTAAGCTGCCTGCCAGGTGCAGTGGCTCACACCTGTAATCCCAGTACTTTGGGAGGCCGAGGCGGGTGGATCGTGAGGTCAGGAGACCAACGTCACCAACATGGAGAAACCCCGTCTCTATTAAAAATACAAAAATTAGCTGGGCATGATGGTGCGTGCCTGTAATCCCAGATACTTAGGAGGCTGAGGCAGGAGAATTGCTTGAAGCCAGGAGGCAGAGGTTGCAGTGAACTGAGATCACACCACTGCCCTCCGGTCTGGCGACAGAGCGAGACTCCTTCTCAAAAAAAAAAAAGGTAAGCTTGGCTATGGGCTATGGGCTATGGATATGGGATATGGGATATGGAAAATGGGCTATGGGATGTGGATATGAAATATGGATAGGGGATACAGGATATGGGATATGGGATATGGTTGAAGGCTTATCCCCAGCCCTTCCCAAGTACCTCCTGGTGTTTACTCCTCCTAAAACAAAGGTGACCATAACTTCCGTTACAGATGTAAGTGGGACACAGCCTATAGGCAATGACCAGTTTTAGAATGCCTCCCAGCCAGTTTCTTCAAGTTGTTCAAAGGTACAGCTCAAGACTAAATGTAAGGCTGGATATTTGGGAAGATAACTAAGAGCTATTTTCTTAGAGAAAGAAATACCCGGGCCAGACTCCAGACTCAAAGACTAGTCTCACAAAGAGCTCTGGTTTCTGCCAGGTGCGGTGGCTCATGCCTGTAATCTCAGCGCTTTGGGAGGCCGAGGTGAGTGGATCACCTGAGGTTGGGAGTTCAAGACCAGCCTGACCAGCATGGCGAAACCCCGTCTCTACTAAAAATACAAAAATTAGCTGGTTGTGGTGGTTCATGCCTGTAATCCCAGATACTTGGGAGGCTGAGGTAGGAGAATCGCTTGGATCCAGGAAGCAGAGGTTGTGGTGAGCTGAGATCACGTCATTGCACTCCAGCCTGGGCAACGAGTGAAACTCCCTCTCGGGGCGGGGAGGGGGGGAAGCTCTGTCTGGTTTCGTATAGCTCTACTAGCTCATAGAATCAACCAGGAGCCCACAAAGAAACTCCAAGCCCAGATGACAATGGCTGTAGACTTCAACTCTTTTTTTTTTTTTT
>NW_016109349.1:3632-5052 GCF_001604975.1 Cebus imitator | reverse complement strand
AGACAGAGTCTTGCTCCATCACCTGGCACCAGGCTGGAGTGCAGTGGTGCGATCTCGGCTTACTGCAACCTCTGACTCCTGGGTTCAAGCAATTCTTCTACCTTAGCCTCTCAAGTAGCTGGGATTACAGGCAGGCGCCATCACACTGGCTAATTGTTTTGTATTTTTAGTAGAGACAGGGTTTCACCATATTGACCAGGCTGGTCTCGAACCCCTGACATTCTGATCTGCCTGCCTTGCCCTCCCAAAGTTCTGGGATTACAGGCGTGAGCCACCGCGACCGGCCTGGAGAAGTTTTTGATTGTCACAGCTGGTGATGGGGGTGCTACTGGCATCTAGTTGGGTAGAGGCCAGAGATGCTGCTGCAATGAATCTCACAATGCACAGGATGATCCCAAAACAAAGAATTATCTGGCCTGAAAGGTCAAACGGGCTGAGAGTGAGAAATTTTGGCATATGATTTAAATTGCTTAAACATGATCAAGGCATTTCTGCATCCTTGTGGGTACTTGCCATTATTACAGGCAGTATTTGAGTGACAGAGATAGCTAGTTATCCTTAGGATATAGAGTTGTCATTGGAAAGCAGCCAGGGACAATATTTCCCAATCCCTTTGCATCTGGGTACAGCCTGTGATTCATTCTGCAAATAGAATGTGAGGAAAAGCAGTATGTATTAACTCTCACAAGGCAGCTGAGAAATGTGTGCGCCTTTTTCATTCTCCCTTCCCTGCCACCACTGGATGCAGACATCAATGATGAGGCCCCAGGGATGGAGGAGATCTGTCAGTCAGCTGGCAACGCAGTGCTAGAAGAGATAAACTTCTGTTATGCAAGCCTCCTAAATTTCTATTATGCAAGGCTATCATGAGCATTATTTGTTACCGTGGCTAGCATTACTCTATTAGAGTAGTCAGCAAAAAATATAGAGTCTTTGAAGGGCAGATCTCCCAAACTGATATATTAAGGGGCAGTTATTTCACTTGTAAATTCTCTGAAAGAAGGGATCATGTGGTATGCATTTTCTTAGTCCTCGGTAATGCTAAGTACCATGTTGAAGAAATGCCATGTTTCTTTCTTTCTCCTTCCACCCCAACCCCCAGAGTCCTGTGGCTTCCTGGGTTGGAAGAGAACATAAATGTTATTTTGTAATCTTTCTAGGACACCATTAATGGAACCTCGCAGAACACCAACTTCCACACTCTGATTCCACGTGTTTTGGAATAAGATTTACTTTACCCCGTGCTCCAGAGTTGAGTTCTGATGGCTTACATCAATCAAAGTATTTTCTTCACCCTGGCCTTCTTTTTTTTTTTTGAGATGGAGTCCTGGCTGGGCGTGGTGGCTCATGCCTGTAATCCAAGCACTTTGGAGGCCAAGGCGGGCGGATCACCTGAGGTTGGGAGTTCAAGACCAGCCTG
>NW_016109349.1:0-1412 GCF_001604975.1 Cebus imitator | reverse complement strand
GCAGAGGTTGCAGTGAGCCGAGATCGCGCCATTGCACTCCAGCCTGGGTAACAAGAGTGAAACTCCGTCTCAAAAAAAAAAAATAAAATAAAATAAAATAAAATAAATAAGAACTGGGCCTCAAAGACTTGGAACACAACCCCATTCTTGAACCAATCACTGTACCTAGAAGGAATGAAAAGTTCTAACTGGTCAAACCTGTTTGTTTTTTTTTTTGAGATAGGTCTTGCTCTGTTTTACAGGCTGGGATACAGTGGTGTCATCATAGCTCACTACAGCCTCAAACTCTGGGCACAAGTGATCCTCCCACCTCAGCCTTCCAAGTAGCTGACATTAGTGTGCACCACCACAGCTGACTAATTAAAAAAATTTTTTTGCAGTGACTCACGCCTGTAATCCCAACACTTTGGGAGGCCGAGGTGGGCAGATCACGAGGTCAGGAGTTTGAGACCAGTCTGACCAAAATGGTGAAACCCTATCTGTATTAAAAATACAAAAAATTACCCAGGCGTAATGGCAGGCCCCTGTAATCCCAGCTACTCAGGAGGCTGAGGCAGGAGAATCGTTTGAACTGGGAGGTGGAGGTGGCAGTGAGCTGAGACCACGTCTCTGCACTCCAGCCTGGGCAACAGAGCAACTCCGTCTCAAAAAAAAAAAAAAAATTTGTAGAAACGGGGTCTTTCTATGTTGCCCAGGCTGGTGGAGCCTAAATCTTGAGACCACCTCTAGAAAAAAAAAATAATCCCAGCTACTTGGGAGGCTGAGGCAAGAGAATCGCTTGAACCCGGGAGGCGGAGGCAGCAGTAGTGAGCTGAGATAGTGCCACTGCACTCCAGCCTGGGTGACAAAGCTAGACTCTGCCTCAAAAAAAAAAAAAAAATTAGTTGAGTGTGTTAGTGCTTGCCTGTAATCCCAGTGACCTGGGAGGCTGAGGTGGGAGAATCACCTAAGCCCAGGAGTTGGGGGCTGCAGTGGGCCGTGACTGTGTTAGTGGGAAATGTACCAGAGTCCCGCCACGCAGCATGTTACCAGTGGTCAATCCCCATGCATCTACAGCAACTTCAATTCTTGCCTCTGCAGAAGAAAGAATTCAACTGAGGGGCACAGGCAGAAGGGGAGACTGAGGCAAATTTTAGAGCAGGAGTGGAAGTTTATTGAAAAGCTTTAGAGGCCAGGCGTGGTGGCTTACGCCTGTAATCCCAGCACTTTGGGAGGCCGAGGTGGGTGGATTGCCTGAGGTCAGGAGTTCGAGACCAGCCTGACCAACATGGAGAAACCCCGTCTTTAAAAAAAAGTTATGTAAAAAAAATTTTTTTTTCCCATTTATTTATTTTATTGTATTTTAGGTTTTGGGGTACATGTGAAGAACATGCAAAATTGTTGCATAGGAACACACGTGGCAGTGTGATTTG
>NW_016109348.1:3652-5055 GCF_001604975.1 Cebus imitator | reverse complement strand
ACAGTTTTCATAAAGGTCTATTTCATTATTGGTGAGTAGCACATTTAACAGTTAAATACATTTAAATAATGTATAGGTGACTGCAGGACTGCAGCATTGGTAACTAGACAACCAATTCAACTAGAAACCAGCTAACAAAGAACTGTCTAAATATTTGAAATACAGCTCTTGTTGAGATCATCCTTTGTTTTGATCATCATCTTGGGGGAAAAAAGCCTGCTGCTGGTCACAATGGAAATATATTAAGGCCAAATCTTCTCATATCCATTTCCAAAGGTTTCTTTCAGCTGGATTAAGCCTCCAACTCCAGGGCAAGCCCAAGCTTGTGGCCTCCAGCATTAATGCCCTTCCCCTCTACCAAAGCAGACAGTGTAAGCTTCACACCAGGCCTCAGCGTCTGACTGTAGCCTACTCCAATTAAGCTAGAGTTGTTGACTTTTGCAGAAATGGAAGCAGTAGGATCCAACTGATATTTAGCTGCAATGCCAAAACCAGTGCAGTTGGTACCTGATGTCCAAGCAAGGATTACTGAAGTCAAGATCTTCACATACTTTTCTGATAAATTGATCCTCCAAATTCTGTCCCATCATTGACATTAGTGTGTAGCTGGAAGTCCCCAGTTCTGTAGCCCACTGCAAAGTTATTCCTTGTCAGCTTTGATTTGGTACTGTCAAAGGTCATGTGGAATCCAGCAAGCCAGACTTCATAACCAAAGACAGCTGAACCATGGATTGCAGGTCCAGCAAAATCAAAGTCAACATCACAACCAAGGTTTATACACTCCCTCTTGTAAGACAACTTGATTTTACCACTTTTCTTTCCTGTGTTTGGTGAGAAGGTAGTATCAAATGTCAGTTTCAAACCTTGACAAATCTGGTCTTCAACTGCAATTTCTGTTCCCAGAACGTTATCAGTGTTCCATTTTTCTGTGAAAGTCAGACCATACTCACACCACTTACATTTGTTCTCCAAGGTCCCAGTAACTTTACCAGTATCTCTATTAAATGAGCCAGACGTTGAGAATTCCACGCCACTGCAAGACTTTGTTTCACATCCAGTTTCACCAACCCAAAACCAAATCCTTTGTTGAAAATATCTCTGGCAGCTTTGCCAAGGTCAGCATATGATGGAGGAATACACAAAGGCCACGCACAAGTCTGTACGTGGGTAGCCATGGCGAGGCCTCGGGAAGAGGGGATCTGGTGTTCTCCTGAGGGGGGCCACCACCACTGCTCCACTAGCTGCTGAAGCCACTTGGCACGCTCACGGTGGAGCTGCGGCTGCAGCAGCTGGAGGGCGAAGTCGGCCAGAGGTCCTTTTAATCACCACTAAATGATTAAAACTCTGTTAATGGTGTTTATGTAGTTCCTATTTTTATTTCTTTTCTTTTTTTTTTTTTTTTT
>NW_016109348.1:0-1346 GCF_001604975.1 Cebus imitator | reverse complement strand
AAAAAAAAAAAAAAAAGTTCAAAGCCTCAGGAGATCCTTTAAAAAATACTCACACCTGGCTCCCACCCACAGTTAATGTGATCCAATTTAATTGGGTGAAATCTGGGAACTGGGATTTTAAAAATTCCCACCTCCAAACTCTAATGTGCAGCAAAATTTGGAAACTGCTGCTACAGAAAATGATGTCTTCAAATTTTTCCACATTGAAGTCTGGGATGGACAGAAAACAAAAACCCTAAACACTTAATTCTGAGTTCTGGGGCTCGAAGAGCCAAAGAAAGCACAAGTGTAACTAACACCCATCATCCTGGAACCATTTTCACAAGACCACGGTATCTTCTCTCAACAGAATTTCAGGCAAAAGTATAATACAGAGCCAGTTGAAACCATTATCAAGCAAGTGCCAATTTGAAGAGTGTTTAGATCTGGTACTGCTAAAACTACAGGCAGGAAAAGGACTAGTATAGGAAAGAGAAGTAAGGCCCAGTACATGTAAACCACTTCACACCCACACTGTGGGGATGAGGAGGCTGTGAGGAACATGAAAGATCTGATATAGTTCCTCCTCCCATCTATACATTCTTATACTATGGAAACTGCATAAGTGCACAAAGGCTGGTTCACAACACCCTTAAATTGTATATCCTTTCTTTCCTTTTGCTGAGGTAACAAAATACTGTAGCCATGGCTGTAGGAGGTGGCTCAGCAAAGGTCATCATGCCCTTGGCTGGTACAGCTGGAGTCCTCTGAAAACTACTAAGAATAAGAAAGATGGTATCATCTCAATAGGACAGCTTTGAAAAAATACTTGCCTGGGGTTGAGAAGGAATCCCCCTGTTCACAGCTTTACTGCTTTATGATCTAGCCACAGGAACTAGGATAAGGATATGACCAAGCTTGGCTTAAGTGAGGCACTTTGCTTTTAGCCTTCTTCAGCCAGAGGCTAGTATGCTGCCAACTGCTGAAACCTATTTTTCTTTCTGGTAACCTCCAGTTGGCTGTTTCAGTTTGTTAATAGAGCAGAACCGAACCACCCTTTTACTCTCAGTGTCAAGGAAGAGTACATAGTGGTGCTGAGAAAGGAACTCAAGGCCTGACGCAGTGGCTCATGCCTATAATCCCAGCATGTTGGGAGGCCAAGGTGGGAGAGCTGCTTGAGCCTACGAGTTCCAGACCAGCCAGAGAAACACAGTGAGACTCCAGCTCTATAACAAGTAAAATACATAAAGAGAGAGAAGGCCAGGCGTGGTGGCTCATGCCTGTAATCCCAACACTTTGGGAGGCCAAGGCAGGTGGATCATGAGGTCAGGAGATTGAGAACATCCTGGGCAACATGGTGAAACCCC
>NW_016109347.1:0-5058 GCF_001604975.1 Cebus imitator | reverse complement strand
TCTAATTCCAGGTTACCACAAGTCATTCATTTAGCCAAAATGATGACTCAAACATTTTAAAAAGACAATCTTACTGATAGATAGAGAGAAGAATTAGCTTTCCAAACAATCTGTCTCTTGTCCTTTCCTTCTCTTTTCAGTAGTTTATTTAAAAAGCAAACAAAAATATTTCATTATCCTTTAATATTATATGAAAATCTTGTTCAAGAGAGAAAGCCAAATTTTACCATTGCATTAGTGTACTATTAATGTCAGCCCTGAGTTTTAATAAAATATTATAGACAAATCATCAATTTTAATTAGTTTTACCATAAGGTGAGATTCTCATAAACAGTTTTGAAAAAGAGCAGTAAGTGCTCTAAGAACAACCTGTTATGCTTTTATTCCAATGTTTAATTTACAGAAAAATTTAATGATACTCCTTTAACTTTAACCAGGTTACACACAGAATTTCTTTTTACAAGATTAAATTTTCATAAACCTTCCACAACTTGTTCAAACTTTTAGCTTTATCTTACCTAATTTAAAACAATCCTTTAACCCCCTAAACTAGGCAAAAATTTACATTTCCATGCCTTCTAATCTTTTCCTAAAAGCATATTTCACTTTTCTCACGCATCTTGCATGTAAAACTATGTTTTCAGTAGTCTCAATTACATGTTACAATGGTAACTCTGAGCAAATTTTACTTTTGGTGCATAAATTTCCTTTTATGAATTCGCTCATGACTTCCACAGACATGACATGCTTGGACTTTCTGACTTGTCCGAAACATTCCTCTTTTTAAACTACCAGTTATTTTACTTTAGGATATGAATTTGCCATGCAAGATTCTATCTTACATAAAATTTATTTTCTTTATAACCTTCTGTACATTGCTAGGGCACATGGCTAATTCTACATGTCCCAGGCTTTCTTTAGAATGTAACACTCCAAAATAAACAATTTTTAAGTCAAAGAAGCAGTTTATGGCCTTAAAACATTTAGCAAACCTAATATCTGACCTGAATAATTTTCAACAAATATTTTTATTTTGCTAATAATCTTTAAACCTATCTTAATTTCCCAAAGATTACTAAAGTTATGTGAGCTAAAAAGCATTTACAGTTTTAATTTTTTTCAAAATACTTGATTTTAACACTTATTTTTCTTTAAGCCAGTTAATTAGAGCTCTTTTATATAAACATTACACACATACAAAAAAACATATAAATATCAGACAGACAGATAGAAATAGATCCAGTAGTTGTATGATATTTCATTTACCAGTTTCTAGGTTTCTTAATTGGATTACTGACTTTAGGGTGGCGTCCTTGGAAAAAATGGCTAGGAAAACATTGTTTCTAGAGCCTAACAAGCACACACAGCTGGAAGGTAAAACAGAGCTCCAAAAATGAATGGTAACATTTTTGTGCCAGATGCTGGATCCCAAAAAGAGAGAATTAGCCCATCTCCATGGGAGTCTTCTTTCTCACTAGGAAGGGGGGACATTTCCATAATGTCCAGGTGGCCAACAGCATGCTTCTCTAAACCGAACATGCAAAGAGCTGAATATTTCCCCCATTACTGCCATCAGCCATCACTAAAAGCACATTTCCTACTTAGTTATTAAACATCAAAGGCCTCTCTTAATATGGAGCAATCTTGATGATGTCACAAAACCCTTGGATAATGCAAAACAGAGCAAAGCCTTAGATTTTTAAAGGGATCTATCTGCTTTTAATTCCTGGAGTTTCATGAGGAAAACAGAGGCTTGTTTGTTTGTTTCCAAAAAAGGTTATTTGGTGCCTAATCTGTTTTGCCAAGGAGTCCTAGACTATCAGAACTTATCTTAGGTCCTCTCATGTGTGCATAAAGAGTGACAAGACAAAATGGATAAAAATAATTCGGTGGACTGAGAAGAAAAAATATTTTTTTCCCAAAAACATTCAAGAATGGAAAAAACATAAAGGCCTTTTAAATATATGTATAGCTTTGATATCCTCTTTCAATTAAGCTGACTTTTAAACATAGTACTGTTTAAAAATTTCTTTTTATTATTTTATTACCTGACTTTATCCATGCCAAGCAGCCAATATTTCTGGCTTTTGGACTTTACTGAAGGTAACCTCCTAGGTGCTCAGAGAAAGGAAAATTCAGGAGGGTTTGTGGAGAAGAAGAGAATCAACAAATTGTAAAGGTTACACAGATATCTAACCAGAAAGTACTCATTCCTTAAGTCAGGAATTGAACCTGGATGGCCAGTGTGAATTGACAAAACCCTTAGCTGCTAAGCTACAGCATTGGGCAGGCTCCATTGCCCTTCCCAGAAGAAGTCTAGAGTAGTTAATTTTGAGCTAGAAAAGGCTTTTAACTGTAATTTTTAGGGCCAACTGGGCATGAATCCTAAAATTTCTGTTCCCTGGAAGGTGGAGACCACAAGAAAGTACCTCCACATGGTTACAAGGTCAAGCTCCCAAGGACATAAAACAAGATGGAAGCCTAATCCAGTTTGTTTGTTTGTTTATTTGTTTGTTTTGAGGAACTGTATCAAAGCTTGTTACTGAACAGATTGCTGGGTCATCTTGAGTCCCAAGTTTATAGGGTCCTAAATCCATGTTCTATCCCTAGGTTACCCCTCAACACAGAAAAACATATTCATAGTACAAAATACACCAGATTTTCTATAGCTTAAGATGAGCCTCAGAATAGTTTTTCTCATTAATCAAAACTTTACAGAGGAGATAAATAGTGATTTTTACCATTCATTCAACAGGTTTGCAGAGAGGGAGGCCAGAAGTCTGACTGGTAAGATACTCTTATTCTTTTGTCAGCATGCCAGACTTCTGGGTTCCCTTTCCCTGAGCAGCCCTAGTGACCCAGTTTGCCATCCTATAATCCTGGAGGCCAAGCTGCAGCACAAAAGACAGTCTTTTCTTTTATTTATTTATTTCTTTTTTTTTTTAAATACACTTCACTGTAGTGTTGTTCATTTGCAATGTTCCATTGTAAGTTATCTTTAGTAACTTTTCACCATTTCTGTAAGACTTTGCTACATCTCAGGCCTCATGTATAAGCTGGAAAAAACTCAGTTTTCCCATAAATTAAGAATCCCATTTTGACCTAAAATATTGACTTTACTTTCAGATTTGATGAACTTAACCAATGATTTCTTTTCTTCATGTAATTGTTCAAGAGAAATGAAAGAAAGGGGTAGAACACGAAAGTCCCCACAAATTTTGAAAAGCCAAATTTACATCCCCTGCAATATTACCATTTAGTGCCAGTTTATTTCTGACCCAGTTAGATGTAAGAGGCCTCTAACTGGATTTAACTAAGACAGTTAATTACAGGATCAAATCTCATCCTGGACACAGTCCAGTTTCTGTCACAACTTCCAAATCCAGTTTGGAACAGAAGAAATTTGCTCAAAAAAACTTGGAGAGCTCAAAACAAATGTATGGAGCTCTAAAGTTTGAGAAAGTACTTTCCGTGATACCCAGCTGCTCTGAGAGATCAAAGTACACAAGTGGGTCCAGCAGGTTCTTTTCTTGTTTACTCAGCACTCTTGGGGGTCTCTAGAGGTCTACTTCAGACCCCATTTCTGACACCATCTGTTGAAAGAAAAATGTTAGCCAAATTCAATGTAAAAGAGTTTAACTGAGCAATGAATGATTCATGAGTTGGCCAGTCCCAGGAATCACAGCATATTCAGAGAGGCTCCAGGAATGCCTCATGGTCAGAACAAATTTATAGACAAAAAAAGTGATGTACAGAAATTGGAAGTGAGGTACAGAAACAACTGAATTGGTACAAGTTGGTGTTTGACTTATTTGAACAGTTTGAACACTTAGCAGTCTATGAGTGGTTGAACTATGGCCACTGGGATTAGTCAAGACTCAGCTATTGTTATAGGCATATACTCCTAAATTAAGTTTTTAATATTGCCTGCCTATTAAACTGTTACAGTTCATAACGTAGTTTAATTTGAGTCCACAAGGAGTCAAATATAGAAGTACAGAGTCCTTCTCAGGTCATATTTAGTTTGCTTCAACAATTGTAAAGAAAAGGGAACCTTTGCATGCTGTTGGTTGAAATGTAAATTAGTACAGCCATTATGGCAAATAGCATAAACATTTCTCAATAAATTCAAAACAGAATGACCATATAATCCATTCTCAATATGCATCTATGGTAAATGAAGTCATTATCTCCTATATTCATTGAAGCATTGTTCACAATCATCAACATATGGAGTCAACCTAAGTGTCCATAAAGGGATTAGTGGATTAAAAAGTATTATATATTTTTATGTATAAAATATTATATATATATATACACACACACACAAGAATATCATTAAGCCATTTTTTTTCAGAAAAGGATTCTACCATTTTTGAAAACATGCACAAATTGGAGGATATTAAACTAAGTGAAATAAGCCAGGTGCAGAAAGACTATTGCATAACCTCACTAATATGAAGTATCTAAAATAGTCAAACTCATAGAAACACAATGTAGAATGTTGGCCAAAGGGTAAAAATTTCAGTTAAACAGGAGGAATAACATTTTAGAGCTCTATTGTACAATAATATGACTATAATTAATAATGTATTATACATTTCAAAATTGCTAATAATAGATTTTAAGTATTCTCACAACAAAGAAATTATATGTATGTGAGGTTATAGATATGTTAATTCGCTTCATTTAATTATTCCGCAAAGCCACAAAGTATACCCATATCCAAACATCACATTATACTTCATAAATATATTTAATTATTTGCCAATTAAAATCTAAATAATAAAAATAACAAAAAAATAAACTAAAACAGTTTTTAAAACTTCTCCTACCTTGAGTCTATGGCAATCTCTCATCTGCCTTCAAATATATGAAATCATACAATATGTTGTCTTTTGTGTCTAGCTTCTTTTATACTTTATTATTTTTTTAGGTGTTCATCTATCATGTGGAAATAAAAGGAGAGTATATTTTAGTTTGTTGCTTTCCATGTTTGTATGAATATGTCACCAATTTGTTTATTCATTCACAAGGTGATGGTTGTTTTACTTGTTT
>NW_016109346.1:3890-5058 GCF_001604975.1 Cebus imitator | reverse complement strand
GGGGAGGGACGGTGGGGGGTGGGAAGCTGGGGAGAGATAGCAAGGGGAGAAATGCCAGATGTAGGTGATGGGGAGGAAGGCAGCAAATCACACTGCCACGTGTGTTACTATGCAACAATTTTGCGTGTTCTTCACATGTACCCCAAATCCTAAAATGCAATAAAATAAATGGGGAAAAAAAAAATTTTAATATAGAATTACCATATGACCTAGTAATTCCTATGTGTAATATACCCAAAATAATTGAAAACAGGTTCTAAATATATATCTCAACAAATATATTGTAAACAAATATATTTGTTTACAAATGTTAATGATAGATATCATTCACAATAGCCAGAAGATGGGACAATCCAAATGGCCATCATTAGATGAATGGATAAACAAAATGTATATATTACTATCTGCATAATGTGTGTATAATGGAATATGATTTAGACATAAAAAGGAATGAGGCAAATACATGTGGATGAATCTCAAAAACATGATGCAAAATGAAAGAGACCAGACAGAAGGTCACATATTGTGACGGCCAATGTTAGGTGTCAACTTGACTGGACTCAGGCATGCCTACGTGGCTGCCGAAGCATTGTTGCTGGCTGTGTCTGTGAGGCTGTTTCCAGAGGAGATTGAGATGTGAGTCAGTGAGCAGGGAGAGGATGACCCACCTTCAGTGTGGGCAGGCATTGTTCCAGTGTGACCAGAACAAAGCAAATAGAAAAAGGGGGCTTTTCGCCTTGCTGATGTTCCTCTGCTCTCTTTCCATACCTATGATTTGTTTCCTCTTCTTGTGCCCTGGGACATGAGACTGCAAGTTCTTCTGCCTTTGGACTCTGGGATCTGCATCAGTGGTCTCCTGGGGGCTCTTGGGCCTTTGGCCTCAGACTGAAGCCCGTACTGTTGGCTTCTCTGGTTTTGAGGCTTTCAGACTTGAACTGACCACTTTACTGGCTTTTCTCATTCTCCAGCTTGCAGACAGCCTATCATTCACCTTTGTAATGGTATGAGCCAATTCTCCCTAATAAATTCCCTTTTATATATACAAATATCCTATTGATTCTGTTCCTCTGGTGAACCCCGAATAATTATACATAGTGTGAAATACCCAGAATAGGTAAATCTTATTTTTACTATTCTACTTTTATCTGTTTTTTTTTTTTTTTGGTTT
>NW_016109346.1:0-1383 GCF_001604975.1 Cebus imitator | reverse complement strand
GAGATAATGACATTAATAAAAAACAAAGAAGTTTAAGAAAGGAATACAGTGCTTGGGAGAAAACAAGCTTTTTATTAAGGAGCTCAGTGGATGGAACACTTGCATGAGTATTGTAAACCTATGTATGGTAAAGATGGGTGAGTAGGAGAAGACAGAAAGGAAGGAGTAGCTTAATAACCAGAAGGCTTGCCCCCCGACTAAAGCTAATCGTTGTGACAAACGAACCCCAGTGATCTCCAGCTTTTCTGTTGCAGTTTTCTATAATACCATCAAAATTGCTAGGCCCACCTGACTGTTCTCTCACTCTCTCTCTTTTGTTCCTTTAAATGCCAGCTCTGTAAAGAGCCAGGGCTGTTGCTACAGCCACTGGAATGGCAGGGAAGAAGATAAATACCCACTTGAAGACAACAGTGGCCTTGGATTCTTTTTTTAAATTTTAAGATACAACATAATAAAATGTACTAATTCTAAGGGTATTGCCCAATACAATTTTATATAGGTATATAACCATGAAATTGCCACCCAGATCAAGATAGAGAACCCCAAAAGTTTCCCTCATGCCTTTCTTAGTCAATACCTTACCCAGAGATAGCCACTACGCTGATTTCCATAACCTGTCTGTTCTTGAGCATCATGCAAATGGAATCACACAGTAGAGACTTGTTTGTATTTGGATTATTTTATTCAATATTATAACTATGAGATTCATCCATGTCAATGTGTACATTTATAGTTTATTGTTTATTATATTTGTGTAATAGTCTATGATACAGCTATTCCACAGTTTATCCATTTTCCATTTTCCTTTGATGGATATTTAGGTTGTTTCTAGCTTTTGGCTATTATAAATAAAGCATCCGTAAATGTTCTTGTACGTGTCTCTGGTAGAAGTATGCACTCATTTCTCTTAGATATACTTAAAGTGAGATTGCTGGATCATGGAGTTATGGTGTTTAGCTTTAGTAGATACCGACAAATAGGTTTCCCTACTGATTGTACCAATTTATGCTGACGTAAAATGTATGCACATTTTTCAATTGGTCCCCACCCTTGTTAACACCTGGTACCATAAGTCTTTTTAATTTTAAACACTCTAGGTGAATACTGACACTTATTGTGGTTTTAATTTGCATTGCTCTCATGAGTGATAAAGTTCAGTACCTTTCAAATGTGTATAGGGTATTTGGATATTTTCTTTGGTAAAGTACCTGTTCAACATTTTTGCTCATTTTTTAAATTGATTTTTTTGTTTGTTTTTTACTTACCGATTTGTACTTTCTGATAAATTCTGGATAGTAATTCTTACTCAATATACATATTCTGCATTTTTTTTTCCAGATCTGTTCTTGACTCATGTTTTCACTTACTTTTTTTTTTTTTTTT
>NW_016109345.1:3697-5060 GCF_001604975.1 Cebus imitator | reverse complement strand
AGACAGGGTCTCATTCTGTTGCCCAGGCTGGAGTACAGTGTCACAATCATGGCTCACCGCAGCCTCAACCTCCTGAACTCAATCAATCCTCCCATCTCAGCCTCCCAAGTAGCTAGGACTATAGGTATGTGCCACCATGCCTGGCTAATTTTTAATTTTTTGTAGAGACAGGGTTTCACCATGTTGCCCAGCTGGTCTCGAACTCCTGGGTTCAAGGGATCTTCCTGCCTTCACCTCCCAAAGAGCTGGAATTACAGGTATGAGCCACGGCACCTAGCCACAAGAACTATTTATACAGCGTTCACACTGTATTAGATATTGTAAGTCATCTAGAGATGATCTAAAGTATACAGGAGGATGTGTGTAGGTTATATGCAAATACTATACCATTTTATATCAGAGACTTGCGCATCTAGAAATTTTGGTATCTGAGTGTGTCCTGGAGCCAATCCCAGGGAATCAGGAGGGATAGATGTACTATGTTCATTTCCTATCCACCAGGAGATCCCAACTGAGGAGTGGGGAGGATAGGGGAGGCAAAGCATATCAGAGTCACTTGGTAACTTCTGACATTATATGTCTTCCGTGGGATATTTTGACGGGCCATCCCTCCACTCAATTACGAGTACATAAAAAACCTGGGGTTTGGGGCAGTTTATAAGAAGCTTCCTTTTTATAAAATTAAAAGCTGTAAAATTAAAATTAAAAATTATTTATCTGGGCTCCTGTTGTATGCATACGTTAGCTCATATGTTAAACTGTTACTATACTACGATGTTGGTTTATATCAGTTATTCTACGTAAATACAAATTATATGAATAACAGGTTTTCTCATCTTTGCTCCTAGGTGTAACAAAAAACACATAGTAGGTTAACAATAAAGGTTTGATGGATTAAACTCCAAAATATCAGGTTTAAGAACAGACAGAAAATGAGACACTATGTACATTAGGAAGTTTTGGAAAATGATCATGAACAAAACACTAAGAAAGAATTAAGCTGTATTGAAAGAAGAAGGAATTTTGGTGTAAAACTCAGAGAAAATCAGTTATCCTATAACAAAATAGAGGTGACTAGAATCACCAACCCTGCTGCTCCTGAAATTTTGTTATTTCGCAGACCACACAATACTGTCTCTTACCTCAACAAATAATTATTGAATCACTATTGCGTGCCAGGCATGGTTCGCTCTGATCATTTTTTACAGGTAAGAGGCTATAA
The DNA here is from genome assembly GCF_001604975.1 of Cebus imitator. Taxonomy (NCBI): domain Eukaryota; kingdom Metazoa; phylum Chordata; class Mammalia; order Primates; family Cebidae; genus Cebus; species Cebus imitator. Next base: position 3,838 of record NW_016109345.1, on the reverse strand, counting down.
ACATATGCAAAAGTTTACACACCTAGAAAAACAATTGTTTCCTAATGGATAATCAAAAAAGTTAAAAATGAGGCCGGGCGCGGTGGCTCAAGCCTGTAATCCCAGCACTTTGGGAGGCCGAGGCGGGTGGATCACGAGGTC
>NW_016109345.1:0-1288 GCF_001604975.1 Cebus imitator | reverse complement strand
TTTTTTTTTTTGGTAGAGACGGGGTCTCGCCAAAACTCCTGGACCAAGTGATCCTCTTGCCTCAGTCTCCCAAAGTGCTGGAATTGCAGGTATAAGCCACTACATCTGGCTCACCTCTCTTTGTTTCCTTCCTTCTTTCCCTTCCTTCCTTCCTCCCTCTGTTCATTCCTTCCTTCCTTTCTCCCTTCCTTCCACCCTTTCTTTCCTTTTTTAAAAGAGATAGGGTCTTGTTCTGTTGCCCGGGCTGGAGCACAGTGCTGTGATCTTGGCTTACTGCAGCCTTGAACACCTGGCTCAAGGGAGGCTCCCACTTCAGCCTCCTGAGTAGCTGGGACCACAGGCGTGCACCATCATGCTCCGCTCACTTCTCTTTCTTGAGGGAAAAAAACCCAAAAAACAAAAAACTTGTGCCTGCTGAGGTTCTGCAGGATTTGGCAACCGAATATCTATCATTTTCTAGTTCCTCTAAAGTAAAACAAGGAGCAATCTCAGCATTAATATTAAATTATTTTTATGCAGAGTTACCATTTTTCACACCATTTGTAGAGGACATTTAAACATTTTCCTAGGTTTACTTTCAAAAGTAGCGATGAGCAAAACACCACCAGCTTGCCTTTTAACTCAATCTCCAATTTTCTGAAGTCTTACCTGACATGCTTTAATTCATTCACTGAGCACTTGTTTGATGAAAGACTGTGCTACACAGACGGGGCTGGGGGAAAGGACGGGAAGGACATGTCTGATAGGAGAGACCGGATACATTACACGATGAGTCTCTCTCTAGTGTACCTCTTTGTACTGGCTCTGGCCTTTCTGCCCAGGAAGGTGTTTAAGGTTCTGACTCTACTATTACTTCCTCTTTAAGCTATCTTTCCTCCACCACTGAACTTACTGAAACAGTTGTTTTCACTCTGTGTTTGTCACTTTCTATTTACTTTAAGATCTACTGCAATCTAGCTTTGGACTCACTGGGATTTACCAAAACTTTGTAAAAATCCTGAATGCTTTTCTCGTGGCCAGAACTACGGGCCTCTCCTAAGTTCTCAATAGACTTGAGCTCTCCGGCATTCTCCCAGCCTTTAACACTGTGACCAGCTCCACCCTCTTATTTTTAATTTTTTTTGTCCTGGTTCTTGCTGTTCTGGGTCCTCTGACTTTCTGCCAGCTGCTCTTCAGATCTCTCTGACGGTGCCTCTCCCTCAGCTTGTATTCTGTGGTTCCTAGTTTGACTCACTAACCTACAACAGGTGCTGATGATTCCTGCTCTCTCTTTACTGAAATTTGGAGC
>NW_016109344.1:3679-5061 GCF_001604975.1 Cebus imitator | reverse complement strand
AATCTTCCTCATCCTTAATCGCTTCCATTGTAATTCACTCCTAACTTGTTTAACTGCCTTCATTTGCTGTCTTCCGATTGTTCCTTCAAACCCCCGTTAGGAATCAACAAGCTATGGCTTGTGGGTGAAAGCTAGGCCATAAAGGTTTTTCGGAACATAGTCACACTCATTCATTTATGTATTGTCTATGGTTGCTTTGGTGCTACTGTACTGAGTAGTTTCAACTCAATAACTACATGGCCTGTGAAGTGGGTTGAGTGATGACACCCAAAAAGATATGTTCACCTCCAAGTCCCGGGACCTCAGAATGTTAACTTATTTGGAAAAAAGTCTTTTCAGATATAATTAATTAGAATCTTGAGATGAGATCATCCTGGATAACCCAGATAGGCCCTAAATTTAATGACAAATGTCCTTCAAATAAACACAGAAGACACATACAGAGTAGAAGGCAACAAGTCAAGGAATTCTTGGAAGACACAAGGAATCTAGTCTTCCCTTAGAGCATCTGGAGGCAGTGCTGCCTTAACAACACCTTGATTTTGGACTCTTGGTCTCCAGAACTGTGGGAAAATAATTGTTGGCTAAGCCACTAAGGTCGTGATCATTTTATTGAAGCAGGCTAGGGAACTAATATGGCACACAGTTCTAAAATATTGACTACCTGGTCCTTTAAGAGAAACGACACCAATCCTTGCATTAAAGTTACATTTTCTAAAATACAAATCTAATCATTTCATTCCCTCACTTCAGCAAAAAGTCAGACTTGCTAGCATGATACATGAGAAACTTCTTAACTGACCCTTGCCAACTTCCTCAGCTGTATATTGCCTACCTCTCCTATCTTTCCTCCTTCTTTTAAATAAACTAGTAATTTTAGAATAGTTCTACATTTACAAAAAAGTTGCAATGGTATTATAGAGAATTCCTATATATTTTGAATGCAGTTTTCTCTTATTATTAACATTTTACATTAGTATGGCACATTTATCACCATTAAAAAACCAATATTGACACATTATTATTAACTAAAGTCCATACTTTATCTAGATTTCTTTAGTTTTTAATCTATTTTCCGTCCTTGAATCTCATTCGAAATACCACATTACATTTAATGCTTATACCTCTTTTTATCTTTCCATTTTCCTTCCTTCTTTTCTCATTTGTTTTTTTCTGTTCTGTGCTAAACACTGGGAATATAAGCACATATGGCTTTCCTCCAAGTTCACAGCCTAGTAGTCAGTAAAACTAAAAATGAAAACATTAATTGATTAATATAGTTAAGATACACGCTATGAAGGACATAAGCAGCAGACAGCCTGAAGCCATGTGACTCAGAAACATAGTAAGAAATAACTGTATGTGATTTTTTTTTTTTTTTT
>NW_016109344.1:0-1144 GCF_001604975.1 Cebus imitator | reverse complement strand
TAATGTTTTGTATTTTTAGTAGAGACAGGGTTTCACCATGTTGACCAGGATGGTCTCGATCTCTTGACCTCGTGATCCACCCGCCTCGGCCTCCCAAAGTGCTGGGATTACAGGCTTGAGTCACCGCGCCCGGCCAACCTTGTTCAACTTTTATAGGTTTCTTTCAAGAGTGTTCTCAGGAAGGAATAAAAAAAAGATGTTTCTTTTCTAATGCAGCATTGGGTAAAATACTTAGAAGGCCTATAGCTGAGGCTATTTTTTCAAAGCTTTTAGGACATCACAATCTTAAAAATGCTAGCTAATTCTCTGTAAGTGAGTGCTGTAGAAGACTTAACTCCACAGTGGGTGTCAGAAAATTATAGCATATTCCCACATCACAAAAACTCAGAGTTGGTCACTGAACTTAGGTAAACTATAAATATTTTGCTATTTAATCCTTTTGTGTATAGGACGCTTTTTTATGTTACTTGTTAGCTTGCATCAATAATACCAACTTTAACATTTAAATTTTTAGAAGACAGGATCTGATTCTACTAAACATACTCCACTTACATTTTGGATACTAATATATATATATGAACATTTTTACAGTAATATGACAGCTTTCAAATGTTTCTCCTGGGATAACACTTTTTCCCCCTAACATCATCAAATATGAATAAGATAGTTAGATGGGCCATATTCAATTGAAGGCTGTTTTTTGAAGAATCTATTACTATTAAAGAATTCTGACCTCTAACTCTGCTTTATTTTTAAGAATAAAATTCAACTTCCACCACTCTCAGCTCGCACTGATATTTGGGGCTTTTTTCTCTGAGGATCATTTTGAAGATGAAACTGAAGTGTTCACTAAATATGAACACTCTGTTAATTCTGGCCAGACCCAAAGCCACAGTGTATATTAAGATATAAGACTTGTTGCCAGTAACAAAGCTGAGAATACAATGCCTTTCTAAAAATGTGTTTATTAATCCCTGGTGATAATTCCTTCTTTTTTTTTTTTTGGTTTTTATTTTATTCATTTTTGGATTTTTTTTTTAGATGGAGTTTTGCTTTTGTCACTCAGACTGGAGTGCAGTGGCATGATCTTGGCTCACTGCAACTTCCACCTCCTGAGTTTAAGCAATTCTCCTGCCTTAGCCTC
>NW_016109343.1:3699-5063 GCF_001604975.1 Cebus imitator | reverse complement strand
CTTGGCTCACTGCAACCTATGTCTCCCAGGTTCAAGCAATTCTCCTGCCTCAGCCTCCCAAGTAGCTGGGACTACAGGCGTGTATTATCACGCTCAGCTAATTTTTGTATTTTTAGTAGAGACGGGGTTTCAGCATGTTAGCCAGGATGGTCTCGATCTTTTGACCTTGTGATCCACCTGCCTCGGCCTCCCAAAGTGCTGGGATTACAGGCATGAGCCACCATACCCAGCCACTACCTTGTGCTTTCTAAACCAGCACATCTGAAACATTTATGTTTGGATATGTAAGGCACTGATATTGCTTCATTGGCAGGTTACTTTTATATTCCCAGAAAGCACAGAATGTAAAGAGAAGCCTTTCACTCCTGCTCTAGGAGTAAAAAAAGACATGACAGTAAATCTGCTTCCAGTTCCCCTGATAATAACATAATTAAACAGGCATGGGTACATATTTTATTTCTACTATATCTGAATATTTGCGGTAACATTTCCTATTTCTAGAATATATTTCAATGGGAGATAACAATCCCAGTTAATTAAATTACAGGGCATTTGTGGGAGGAATAATATGCATCACAAGATACCTTTTCAAAGAGATACATTGAGTTCTAGAGAAACTAGAAGGTTTTCAATAACAATGCCAATATAAACAAGACATTGTGCTGCTAGAAACAAAGGCAACTGTAATCTTTTCTACTACCATAAAATGAATATATAAGATGCTGTTTTAAGGCTTTTGGGTTAAAAATACCTTTTATAGATGTTAAGGAATAAAAGGGCTTTACTCTTGTGATTTGTGTGCATACTCTTTAATCTTTTCATTAATTTTAAGATCTCTGACATTCATCAAGTACAAACTTCCTAAAGTGACTTCCCAAAGAGTGTTACCTGGGCCCCTGCGATGAAAGCAACACATCAACTTTAGCTTTTACATACGTTTGTTTACAAAATAACTAGATAAAATTACATCCTACCGGGATGCCAATTCTTCTCTTGGTTTGTGAACATGTTCAGGGCAGAGATTACAGCCCCAGAGCCTAGCACAGTCATGGCACAAAGTAAGTACCTGTTGAATGGGTGACTTAACTGAATGAATAAATTAAGAAATCACTGATTATCTTTCACTTGTCTCTTTCCATCTTGCTATTCCCCTCCTCAGGGCAAACTGAAGCAAACATTTAGAATTCCTTCATATCTTGAATTTTATTGTGAATTCCTAAAGGTACAAACTTTGGCAAAATGGAAGCACTAAGAGAGAGACATTGGTTTTCTGGTTAAATTGATTTTGGCCAGTGATTCTTATTCAAAAGATTTAAAATGCTCCCTAGACATTAGAGGCAATACTTAAACTAAATAAATATTTT
>NW_016109343.1:0-1099 GCF_001604975.1 Cebus imitator | reverse complement strand
AGAGAAAGAAAGAGAGACGAAAGAAAGAAAAAGAAAGCAAGAAAGAAAGAGAGAAAGAAGAAGTAACCTATGTTTTCTTCCACATATTTTGTGATTTTATATTTTACATTAAGCCACATAAGCCTCAAGAATACGTTAAGGAGTGGCTAATGTTACTGCCATAATCAGAATATCAGGTTTAATGGCAATTGCAGGCTATTGAATAATTCATTTCACATGTTTTAGGTAAACGTTCTAGTACATGATTATGTAAAATAAGACAAAAACACAGCACCTAAATCATGTATCCCTCTGCCAAAAATGACAATATCAATGGGTCTGCTAGGAAATTGGGCAGGTAAGTATGAAGGGATATTTTTTTTAACTGCTTGGAGTGAAATACTTATATTCCAGGCTGATATAACATCCATCGTGCTGAAGGTGTAATTCTCCCAAAGTATATTTGAGGAGTTAGTATGTGGTCGCTGGGGACACAACAGTCAACAAAACAGAGAGGTTTACTGCTCAGAAAGGGTTAAGTAAACAAACAACATACTTTCAGATTAAGTACTTTACAGAAAAGTAAGCAGGTAAGGGGATGGGAGAAGTCATTACTTTTTTCTTTCTTTTCTTAGACCCTTTTCCACCTTCAGGAGGAAGTCCTTGTTGTAGGTAGGGTGGTCAGGAAAGGCTTCTCTAGGAAGGTAATAATTGTGAGGCTTGGATGATGAAAGCAAAGATATGAAAAGAAAATATTCCAACAAAGGTAAAGTAGTTGAGGTAGGTAGAAGTTAGCTTTGTTGGAAAACCAGTAAGAAAGCCAGCATAACTGGCATGTTATTGGAAAACAGAAAAATGGGAAAAGAAACAGAACCTAAAAACTTGGGTAAGGTTTTCCTTTAACTGTGACAATGGGAGTGGCAGGCTGTGTGGCCCATTCCCTCAATTCTTTCAGGCATTACTACCTAAGAAAGGCCTTCTTTAACAGCCGTTTTACAAATTCCAACGTTATCAGATTTTCCCACCCTTTCGCAATCACCCGCCCTTTTCGAATACTTTAGTTACCCGCCTCAAAGTTATCAGTCTTTTAAATATTGCGAATCCGTTTGCCCCTATCGGG
>NW_016109342.1:3544-5069 GCF_001604975.1 Cebus imitator | reverse complement strand
AAAAAAAAAAAAAAAAAAGATTGTGTCTCCACACTATATAGCCTGGGCGACAGAGCAAGATGCCGTCTCATAAACAAACAAAAAAACCACTGTATTCTATCTACTTCCAAGGGCCTGTCACAAGAGAAAAGTTTAAGCCAGGTTTGTTCCTGTCTGTAAGCATTCATGCACCTAATGTTAATTTTTTTTTTTTTGAAAAGCCTTCACTTCTTGGGTTCAAGCAATTCTCCTGCCTCAGCCTCCCCAGTAGCAGGACTACAGGTGCCCCCCACCACAATGGGCTAATTTTTGTATTTTTAGTAGAGATGGGGTTTCGCCATGTTTGCTAGGATGGTCTCCAATTCCTGACCTTAGATTACCTACCTGCCTCGGCCTCCCAAAGTCCTGGGATTATAGGCGTGAGCCACTGGGTCTGGCCCTAAATCTTATTTTTAAAAGATGCCTGGCAACATCACCCAGCCCAAAGGACTCGAAGGTGTGAATAAGCTTCTCCTCACAAAAGTACCCACCACCTGAGGACACATCAACACTCAGTTGCCTTACTTTGCTGTGGACACCTGTCTAAAAGCATCGGCACACAGTGGGAAGGTGCAGAGACCTGGAGCCTGAGGGGAGCCCTGTCCTGCTTTCAATTTGGTGGACGTGAGGCAGAAGGTCGGAGGGTGTGTACTCATGAGATGCAGGGATGACAGGATGTAGGGGCCGGGCCAAGCTGAAGTGTCAGGGAGAAGATGCCAAGTTTACAACCACCAGCTGAGCGGCGCCTCCAGCACAGACTCTACAGCCCTACAAGAGGAATTCCCAGGACCCTACTGCCCTCACCTCGGGACTCTCCCAGCCCCTCCATCTGTCCCCACCAGGCAGGTACATCTGTGTTGTCTGCACAGCTCACAGCCTATCTGACAATCTCAAGTCCACAGTCCTGGAGGCGTTATGGGGAGATGTGAGGCCTCTACCCTGCTTAGTTGCACATGGCACAGGACGTGGAGTCACATCTGTGGCACACCACTCTCTCCAAAACCATAAGAACATAGTCTAGCCAGTCGCAGTAAATCCCACCTGTAATCCCAGCACTATAGAAGGCCAAGACAGGGGGATGACTTGAGCCCAGGAGTTCAAGGTCAGTGTGAGCAACACAGTGAGATCCACCTCTACAAAACAAATACAAAAATTAGCCAGGTGTGGTGTGTGCACCTACAGTCCCAGCTACTTGGGAGGCTGAGATGGGGGACTGCTTGAGTCCAGGAGGTCAAGGCTGCAATGAGCCGAGATCACATTACTGTACTCCAGCCTGGGCAACAGAGAGATACCCTGCTTTAAAAATAAATAATAATAAATAACGAGAATATACTCACTTCTTTGCTTATCTAAGTCTCTTAAAGCAAATGACTTAATTACACTATTCACCCAATTACTCAGCCGATAAGGCCGCTGTGCTGGCAAGGGCACGCGGTCCCTGCCCACGGAAAGCCGACATCCAGCCGGACCTCACTACAAGGGGACGCGGTCCCTGCCCACGGAAAGC
>NW_016109342.1:0-1079 GCF_001604975.1 Cebus imitator | reverse complement strand
CTACAGGCGCGCACCACCATGCCCAGCTAATTTTTTATATTTTTAGTAGAGACGGGGTTTTACTGTGTTAGGCAGGCTGGTCTCAATCTCCTGACCTCGTGATCCACCCACCTCGGCCTCCCAAAGTGCTGGGATCACAGGCGTAAGCCACTGAGCCCAGCGCAATATTACCTTTTAAAGCACTTTTAAGCATCAATTGTGAAATGAAAAGCCCCCCAAAAAACGCCATCTTTGAGTGTGAAAAGTCAGTGTTTGTTTGTACTACTCTTGTTCTAAAGGGCAGATTTTGTAGCATTATTAGGTGGTGATTAAACCGCATCAACAGCATCCTGCACTGCCAGGGCCCACGTGCAGGGTAGGATCCTGCCAGGCTCCCGAAATGTACCCTCTTCCAGCACTCAGTCCTGTGAAGGCAGCACAGCCTCAGGGAGGCCAGCAACTCTGGGCCTGGGGATGAGTCACTGACTCCCTGCACAGCCCAGTCAATCTGCCACCCATATGGTGACCCAAAATTGTAAGTAAATACTGCTGGCTACTCAATAGCTTCTGAAATTTAAATCTCTGGAAAAAGCAGTAAGACCCTAGGTCTACCTGTCTACTACCCTTGTCCTCCCATATAAAATGGGCTAGGCATGGTGGTCATGCCTGTAATTCCCCATTTTGGGAGGCCAAGGCAGGAGAACTGCTTGAGCCCAGGAGTTGGGAGACCAGCCTGGGTAATATGGCAAGATCCCCCTCTCCAACTTAAAAAAAAAATTGCTGGCTGTGCTGGCACACACCTGTAAACCCAGCTACCAGGGAGGCTGAAGAGGAAGAATTACTTGGGTCCAGGAGGCTGAGTCTGCAGGGAGCTGTGGACATATCACTGCATTCCAGCAAGGGTGACAGAACAAAACCTTGTCTCAAAATAATAAATAAATAAAAATAATGAACCAGGCATGGTGGTGTGCACGTGTGGTCCCACTTACAGGATGAAGTGGGAGAATCACTTGAGCCAGGAGTTGAAGGTTGCAGTGAGCTGTATCAAGACAGTGTACTTGAGTCTGGACAACAGAACAAGGCTCTCACTTTAAAAAAAA
>NW_016109341.1:2764-9256 GCF_001604975.1 Cebus imitator | reverse complement strand
GCCTCCTGGGTTCAGGCAATTCTCCTGCCTCAGCCTCCTGAGTAGCTGGGATTACAGGCACGCACCACCATGCCCAGCTAATTTTTTGTATTTTTAGTAGAGACGGGGTTTCACTGTGTTGACCAGGATGGTTTCGATCTCTTGACCTCGTGATCCACCCGCCTCGGCCTCCCAAAGTGCTGGGATTACAGGCTTGAGCCACCGTGCCCGGCCAGGCCTGTAGGTTTTTAATGGAGCTTGTCGCCACTGTCCACACCTGCCTTTGGATAATCACTCAGAAACTTACATATAGGAGAAGAAAAGCTGCTTGGCAGTTATACCACATATGGACATACAAAATAACAGAAAGCACACATTTAAATACTAAGGCAGAACTATGGTGCTATTTCTAATATTTAAATTGGGTATACATTTGGAATGAGCTGCGTACTGCCACCATCCAACTCAGACTTACTTGGTTCTTAGAACCTAGCTCAGTCTCCTGTTTAGAGTAGCTGCTCAATTAATGTTAGCCATGTAATGTTTTCAAGTTAACCTACAGATGTGGTTGAGGATTATATTTTTATATTTAAAAAATTAAAAGTGAAATTTCGATCACACACACGTATTTTGGACCTTCATAAAATTCATACTTAGATTCTTCATTAAACAAGCATAGACTATGGCCTTTAGAAAACAGTCAACAGTTTCGACTTAAACACGTGTTTAAGTTAATTAATAACTTAATTAATAGCCACATTAATTAATAGCCACTCATTTATCTGTGACTTAAGATATTCATTAGCAATGCCAATGAAACAAAGCTTTTATATCACCTACTGGCCATTTTCAAATAACAAAATGTTAAAGCAACTATTTCCTTATAATCTTAAGGGGAAGATTATAGAAGACAGTAAAAAAGTAATTTTAAAAATATAAAAGCTGGCCAGGTGCGGAGGCTTACGCCTGTAATCCTAGCACTTTGGGAGGCTCAGGTGGGCAGATCACGAGGTTGGGAGTTCCAGACCAGCCAGGCCAACATAGTGAAACTCCATCTCTACTACAAATACAAAAAATTAGCTGGGCTTGGTGGCAGGTGCCTGTAATCCCAACTACTAGGGAGACTGAGGCAGGAGAATCAGAGAATTGTGCGACTACACTCCAGCCTGGGCAACAGTGCGAGATTCCATCTCAAAAAAAAAGAAAAAAAAGAAAACCCCAAAACCTCAAAACTTATTTCTTACAATATGCCTACATGCACATACATTGAATTTACACACATATGCACCTATTTTTCACAAATGTGTCCTGTGACCTTAAGTCCTGCTTGACTTGCAAAACTCAGAAAAATAAATAAATAAATAAAAGCTTAAGGAGACTTTTTTCCCCCCAAGCACACAGATACTACTATGAAAGATCAGAAGGAAAAAATATACGCTGGGGAAAAGAACTCAGACCATGATCCATGACATAGCTGAGGTCAATGGGAGGGAAGCTCTTGGAACTGAGCTGGGATCCACCACCTTGTTTTGCTTTGCCCCAATAATCAGATTAAACTGGTATCATATTGTGTCCACTCGCTGCCACTTAAAGTTATTCTTAGCTATGGAGAGCTAGGAATGAGCCATAGTTTCTTGACCACTTCCTTTCTTCCTGCCATCCTCACCTCCAAGATCAAAGCGATTGGTGGTATGGAGGGATCCGAGGGGTTGGCAACCTTGCAGTTATGGCCCCAATTATATTTATCAATATAAATTTACACCCTACTACTGGTCTCTGAGCAGCACTAGCCACCATCAGTGCGATGATGATCTTTCTGAGTATGTGCATGTGTGGTTATGAACTGGACAACGGAAGATGGAGGAGGCTTATCATGTCAAGAGAATTCAGATGATAATGAGAAAACTCTTGTGCCAGAGTATTCAAGACACATCTTTGCTGCAGGCAAATAGAAACCTGACTGAACTTTGGCATACTGCAAATATGTCCCATGACATGCATAATATACCTTCCAAAAATGTTAATGCAACAGCTGGTAAGTGATTAATCACTATGTGAAAGATTAGTTAAATACTGAGGTCTAGAAGAGAGTTGGGTGGTTTTTGTATTTTCAAATATGGACAAGTTCGGGAGGGTGGTCTCAGTTTCTGAGTTTTCCATTTGAAAAGTGCTCCCTCTGGCAGTAAAAACTGATGTAAAGGATAGTAGAGGATAGGGGGAAGAAAGTGACTTGATTCTGGGAGGCCTGGAGAACAAAACCAAAAGCTGAAGTGGAGCCGAGAGGGTGTGTCTTTCATCCCTGGGAGAGCTCTGGCTGATGGGAATGGCAGTTGCTGTCAGTGGCTTGAGGGTAGTAAGATTATATGGCCCTCAATTCCCAAACGTGACAGAGTCAAAAGAAACCTTAACCTCTACTTTTTTTTTTTTCCAGCTTTCCTCAACCGCAGCAACACACTCTTTCCTAGAAGGCTAGCTAATTAACTAAGCATTAAAAAAACCCACAAATCTATACCAAGAGCTTTGCAGGACAAAAAAAAAAAAAAAAAAAAAAATCCCCAAAACAAAAAGCTTTTTAAAAATATTTTTTTCGGATATCTTTGTAAGGACATTTTGCTCCCAAATGTGCTCTGAGGATCTCTAGTATCAATAGGTGTTTCTCCAGAATAGGGGCCTAGGTCAGATAAATATGGGGAAGACAAATGGGAAGGTAAACAAAGTGAAGTCACTTCCTCTGCTGCAGGCTGTGTCACAGCCTTTAACAGAGTGACATATATTATGAATCTCTAAGAAAAGGTGATGGTACAAATTAATTCCTGACTCTAGTTGTGATTTTGAGGGGCACTAGGGTTCCAAGGATTTTAAAAAAGAAAATGAAGTGGTTTCCTAATTTTTAAAATAAATTCTATTTTTAAGCCTTTTATCAACTTAAAAATAGGCTTTCTTTCCATCTTTAGATTTCTCCAAGTCAGACTCAGAGATGCAGAAGGACTTGTAGGGCTCATGTTTTATGTCTAACCTGTTCATAATTCCACCTCCCAAGATTATGATAAATCATGAGTACCCCATGGCTATCCCACACAGGATACACTGACCCCTGAAATGTGCTGGCTGGAAAGGTTCTTCAGCACTTTTCTATCTCAAAGTTAATTTGATAATTAGGGAATCATACTAGGCCTGAAGGTTTTCTCTACTTTTTCCTTTCCTTACTTTTCTCATCTTTTTCCTACTCAATGAAATTTTTTTTTAAAAAAACAATTATTGGGTATTTTGCTATGCCTAAAATGTCTGCTTCGAAATAGCTGTTCGAAACTGAAGAATAATCTCAAGAATAAAATGTGTGTGTATGTGCATATGTATATGTATATATGTCTCAAAAAAACACAAAACAAAAAGCTTTTAAAAAATATTTTCATGTATAATGTGTGTGTGTACATATATATATATATACATACACATATAAATACACACATATACACATATATACATATATCTTTTCAATACCATCTGGATTTTTTACTAATCAGAACTGTGACTGAGCTGTGTGTGGCATGTCTGTGACATGGGTTGGAGGCACACGTGTGTAGAGCGCAGGAGGAGGTGGGGACAATGTTAAGAGGAAGGAGAAATGAGAAGAGGAAAGAGACAGGAAAAGAGGGAGTGCTGCTTCAGATAATGTATATCAATGTACATCAAATGCTCCCAATCAATTCTACTATCTTGTTTACAGAGCTTACAAGCACAAAATCAGCTTTTACTTATAACTGTGTTAAACACCACCTGCCTGCCCTCTGAACCTCGCTGTCCCGAGATGAGGTCAGCCCGGTGAAGGGCTCTGGTTCTATAAGCAATCCTGTCATTCAGGCTAACAGCAGTGATTCACTCACAGGAGGCAAAAATGACTCAATTGTTGGGCTTATTGACTCCAGGGAGCACAGCTCCTCTATTATTACCATAGAGTGCAAACACCCTGAGCTCTGTTTTGGTCCACTTAAAATTACTATTTGCTGTGAAGAATTGGCAAAGCAATTCTTAAAATGATGGGGGTGAAAGTCAGGCAAGCACCATTATGGGCTTTTCCTTCCGTTGAAGCAGAAGTAAGCAGTACAGCACTCGTTCTGAGCCTGACCCACTTATTTAACCTTTTATTCACTTTTGTTGTATTAACATATATTAACTGGCTATGTAAGCCCTGGGGGGATAAAAAACCTCATGACCAAATTATAGTTCCATTCATGGGTAACCTCTCCTTGGGTGGAAATTAAACCCCAATATAAATACATTTTGGGTCTATACGAAATTGAGGAGGAAGGCCAAAAAACAAATGTTGAACAACAGTCCTGCAAAGACCACAGCACCATGGAGTGGCTGGGTAAATTACACACAAGAGGAACTATTTCAAAAAACCAAATAAATTTAATTAAATAAGTTACAAAATTATTTTCCCATCTCTTATCTACTCCCCTTGGTTAATATCCATGACATACTGATGTTGCATAATTGCTCTTATGGAATGCTGCAGCTCAGAGCCGTAATGAGCTGCCTTTGCACAAAGGCAGCAAAAGTGGTTTCCCTACAGAGTTATCTTCTCAATTATTTATACTTGCAACACTTTCACATAATGGCAGTTTTAAAATCAAACAAACAAAGCAAACTGTACAATAAAGGAAGGAGGCAAAAAGGTGCAGGGACCTTTTCCTTTCTTTTTTGAACACCAGAAGGGATGGGTAAGCCACACAAAGTCACTGAATTTGGTTCCTGGAAAAGTCTCAGGGGCCTTGCAACCAGGCGACATCAAAGCATTTGGAGATCGCCACCTTGGTGAGGGATTAAACATGCTCTGCATACCTGCTTTGCTTTTAATCTGTCATATCTAAATATATAAAGGAATGCAAACTTTATTTCTTCCGTTTGTAAATTTGCCTTTGAAAATTCCCAATCAGGAGACTTACTACTCACCCCTACTCCTGAAGAAGAAGAAAAAAAAAAGGTGCTAAACTGTCAAAGTAATGTCAGTGTAAACAGAAAATGGTGGTGTGTGTTGTACCATCCCTCAGGCTGTGGAAGGGCCTGTAGGTTTTTTTTTTTTTTTTTTNGGGGGTGCGCGGAAGACAAAGAATGATAGACAGATGGGGTCTGGAGGGTTGAAAAGCATATGCTTTACCAACAACTTTATTCGTGCTCAGGGTCAGTATATATATCTTTTTTAGGTATGTGTCTACGTGAGACAAAGGGGTACAGAAAGCTTTAAAGCAGAAAAATCAACATCATAGGGTAAGAACAATGGAAAGGTCAGATACACAATTAACCGGAACAGGTAGTCACACTATCTCATCTAAGGGTAAGTCATTTATCTTCTAGAGAAAATCAGCAAAGTCATAAAACCCGACTTAGTAGAAAACTCAATTATCACATACATAAAACATGCCTTAGTAGAAAACTCAATTATCGTACACAATGCATCTCATGACTGCATGGCCATCTGGTGATTGCCCACAAGTTTAACTTTAACCTAAGTCTTTCTCTGTTCCTGCTTTCCGATAGCTCAACTCCCTCAACTGGAGACACTGTGTCTGGGCTCGAGCCCTCTGTATTGTGAGGCCCATTTTCGGGGGGCCTCACATGGGAGCGTTCCCCACACCGGCACACACACACATAGACACATGCACACTCTTAACATCAATAAGAAGGAAGTGGAAGAATGGTGCTGTTTTTGATGGAAATATGTTTGCTTTACTTTTCAAATAAAATATTGTAAAGATATTTACCCAATATTATATTAATTGATACCAGAAAAAACAATACAGACATCGGTACATTATAAACACCAATAAGTCAGTAGATTTGTCTTTAAGTTGCTTAAATAACTCACAATTCTTCTTTGAGCATTTTTTGCTGAAGGAAAATGACCCCCAGGAAATGACAAAGATCCCAGATCTGAAATAACTTTCTTCTGTTTTACTCCCTACTACTTACTCCAGTAGGGGATCTTGCTAAGGTGAGGTTTGAAAAATGCATACCCAAAAGCACTTTATTCATACATTATTTGGAGTTTAAGGATTCATCCTTTCTTTTTCTGGTCTTAAGCCCAAGATTTTAATTTTATTTTTTAGTAAACCAATTTAAAAATAATATTTACCTTCTTTGATGAAACTGTTCATTTATATTACTTCAAGACTTTCTTCTGATTTTTAGCCCTATACTAGTGGATTTTACACCACTATTATCCATAGTTTTACACATTTTCCTACACTTTTATTTTCTCCTTTTTCCATTTTTTTTAAAAACATGTTTTTCAATGCATTTGCAATTATCTTTAAATTGTTTTTGTCCTGGTAAGGAGTTAGTTTTAAACTTTCTTTAGCAGAATAATTCTTTCATCAAACAAAATCATGTATAGTGTGGTGGGTGCCCACCCTGCCCTGCACAACCACTGTGGAAGTTGATTTTAACATTTACAACTATTTTTGTACTAAATTGCTATTCAACTGCTTTCAGCATTTGAAATTTTAAACA
>NW_016109341.1:0-1615 GCF_001604975.1 Cebus imitator | reverse complement strand
TTTTTTTTTTTTTTTTCAAGACGGAGTTTTGCTCATCACCCAGTCGAGTACAATGGAGCAACCTTAGCTCACTGCAACCTCTGCCTCCCAGATTCAGGTGATTCTCCTGCCTCAGCTTCCCCAGTAGCTGGGATTACAGGTGCCCACCATCACACCCAGCTAATTTTTGTATTTTTAGTAGAGACGGAATTTCACCATATTGGCCACACTGTTCTCAAACTGCTGACCTCAGGGGATCCAGTCACCTCAGCCTCCCAAAGTGCTGGGTTTACAGGCGTGAGCCACTGGGCCTGGCCAAGAGTCTTCTTCACTCAGTCTGCTTGTTCAAGTGCTGATCTCCTCTAGAAACACCCTCACAGACACGCCTAGTGTTTTGCCAGCTACCTGGGCATCCCACAGTGCAGGCAAGTTGACGTGCACAGTTAACCATCGCGTCCACCTATGCATTGGCTGAGCTCTTCCAGCTGCCAGGACTCTCTGGCCAATGTGGAATATCGCTCTCTTTGCTTTCTTCTGAGGCTTGCTGAGGGAATCAAATGGGAATCTGCAAGCGTAGAAGTTTGTATTAAAGAGTGTGGTGCCGGTGTTTGATGTCTGCAGTTTCAGCTACTCGGGATGCTGAAGCAGGAGCATTTCTTGAACCCGGGAGGTGGACGTGGCAGTGAGCCAAGATCGCGTCACTGCACTCCAGCCTGGGGAACAGAGTGAGACTCCGTCTCAAAAAAAAAAAAATTATAGTCTTGTGGACAAGATTGTTTTACTATTATACAAGGACATTGGTATAGCCATACCTGCTTGTTTGTTTATTTCTTTATTTAAAGACAAGGTCTCTGGACTGGAGTGCAGTGGTGGGATCATGGCTCACCGCAGGCTTGAACTCCTGTGCTCTCCTTAGCCTTCTGAGCAGCTGGGACTATAGGTGTGCATGCCACCAGGCCTGGCTAGCCTGCTGAGAAAGCCCAGCTGCTCACTCCTTTGGTCCCAGTGGAAGATTGAAGCCAGGTAAGGCTGGGCGCGATGGCTCACACCTGTAATCCTAGCACTTTTGAAGGTTGAGGTGGGCAGATCACTGGAAGTCAGAAGTTCCACACCAGCCTGGCCAACATGATGAAACCCCATCTCTGCTCAAAATACAAAAATTAGCTGGGTGTGGTGGTGGGCACCTGTAATCCCAGCTAACTCAGGAGGCTGAGGCTGGAGAATCGCTTGAACCCGGAATGGTGCAGGCTGCAGTGAGCCCAGATCACACCACTGCACTCCATTCTGGGTGACGGAGTGAGACACCATCTCAAAAAATAAAAAATTACAAAAATTGAAACCAGGCAGGCTACTGCCAAGCCTTTGGGAATCTCACCCTGGCCTGCTCCTTACCCACAATAAAAATTCAACCTAGAGTTCTTTCTTTATTATCTTGGTCTATTTTGGATCAGCTTGGAAGACCTTTCCTGCTCTCCCCCAAAAGCTCTATTACGTATATGTGTTTGCATACTCTGTGTGTGTGTGTGTGTGTGTGTGTGTGTGTGTGTGTGTGTGTGTGGTGTCATGAGTCTTGACATCCCGACCAAATTTGGGAAGAACAAGTGCATTCTGTTCTTTCTTTCTTTTTTTTTTTTTT
>NW_016109340.1:3354-5072 GCF_001604975.1 Cebus imitator | reverse complement strand
ACCAAGATGATCTCTCAAAACCATAGAATTATATGGAAATTAAACAACTTTTTCCTGAATGACTTTTGGGTAAACAATGAAATTAAGGCAGAAATATAAAAATCCTTTGAAATAAACGAAAGCAAAGACACAACGTAATAAAGCCCCTGGGATACAGCCAAAGCAGTGTTAAGAGGAAAGTTTATAGCACTAATGGCCTAACTCAAAAAACTAGAAAGATCTAAAATTAACAATCTAATATCACATCTAGAGGAACTAAAAAAACACAAACAACTAACCCCAAAGCTAGCAGAGGAAACAAAATAAAGAAAATCAGAGCAGAACCAAACAAAACTGAGCCAGAAAAAAAAAAAGAAAGTCCATACAAAGAACCAACAAAACCAAAAGCTGGTTATTTGAATGGATAAAGAAACTAATAGACTACTAGCTAGATTAGAAAAAAAATCCAAATAAACACAATCAGAAATGACAAAGTTGATGATACAACCAATCCCACAGAAATACAAAAGAGCCTCAGAGTCAATTATGAACACCTCTATGCACACAAACTAGAAAATCTATTCCTAGAAACACAAAATCAGGAAGAAATTA
This sequence comes from Cebus imitator, assembly GCF_001604975.1. Classification (NCBI taxonomy): domain Eukaryota; kingdom Metazoa; phylum Chordata; class Mammalia; order Primates; family Cebidae; genus Cebus; species Cebus imitator. Next base: position 4,481 of record NW_016109340.1, on the reverse strand, counting down.
AAACCTTGAACAGACTAGGACTGAGCTCTGAAACTGTCTATCAGCTGGAATTTGGCAGTGAATTTTTCTGGTCCAGAAATTTTTTTTGGTTAAATCCTGGACCAGAAAAATTCACTGCCAAATTCTAGCAGAACGGGGAGAAGAAGTGAGAGAAGGAGAAGGTAAAGTAGGAGAAGGGGAAGTAGAAAAAGGGGAAGAAGGGGAAGAAGGGGAAGTAGGGAAAGGGGAATAAGGGAAAGGGGAAGAAGGGGAAGGGGAAGGGAAGGGAAAAGGGAAAGGAAACGGAAAAGAAAAGAGGAAAGAAAAGAAATTACAAACATAGAATTCTACATACAAGAAAAATATCCTTGGAGAGTGAAGGCCAAATAAATATATTTTCAGAAGAAATATTTTAAAATTTTGTTTCTAACAAAACTGCTCAAAAGTGCTTGTTCAGCAAAAGTTCTTCTAAAGGAAGTTCTTCAAGAATAAAGGAAGAGCAAAAGAAATTGTAAATAACCAATTAGGTTAGGTTGGCTGATAATGCCCTGTAGATCTTCTATACCGTTACTGATGTATTGTCTACTTGTTCTACCACCTACTGAAATACAGTTATTGAAATCTCTGAGTATTATTATGGCTCTTTCTATTTTTATTTCTTTGTAGTTCTGTCATTTTTTGCTTCATGAATTTTAAAACTGTTACTACATATATTCATATTTATGATTATTACGTCTTCTTGGTGAATCAATGCTTTCATAATTTTTTTTTTAAAGACGGGGTTTCACCATGTTGGTCAGGCTGGTCTTGAACTTCTGACTTCAGGTGATCTGCCCGCCTCGGCCTCCCAGAGTGCTGAGATTATAGGTGTGAGCCACCGCACCCCGCCAATGCTTTCATAATTATGTAATTTTCTTCCTTATTGGAAATATTTCTTGATCTGCAATCTACTTGGTTGATAGTTAATCCAGCTTTCTTTTGCTTTGTGTTTGTATGGTATATCTTTTTTTCATCTTTTTACTTGTAATATATATATTTTTTTTAATTTTTTTTTAGAGCACTCAAGAAAAAGAAATGTATTTTGTTAAATTAACAGGGTTTTGGAAGGAAGGAAGGAAGGAAGGAAGGAAGGAAGGAAGGAAGGAAGG
>NW_016109340.1:0-1364 GCF_001604975.1 Cebus imitator | reverse complement strand
GGAGGTTGCGGTGAGCCGAGATCGTGCCATTGCACTCCAGCCTGGGTAACAAGAGCGAAACTCCGTCTCAAAAAAAATAAATAAATAAATAAATAAATAAAAATAAAAGAATGAGAGTGGCTGTGGTTATAGTAGGAAAGTAACCACAGACAATATTTAAAAGAATGAGAGTGGCTATGCCACAACAAGAATTTATTTATAAAAACAAACCATTATAGAAGAGTCAGCCAAAGAAAGCAATAGAAAAAAAATGAATATGATCAAGAGCAATAATAGACGGGCAGCCATCAACAGGAGAAAGACCTTATCTACTACTATAGTACTAGAAATAAGCAAACAAGAACAGGCTCTAAAATGCACCGTTGGGGAAAAAACATGGAAGTTGAAATAATTCCCTCCTAATAGCTCTAATGAAGTAGATGAGGCTGTCACTGCTTACAGTTAGGAAAAGTTGTAAAAATTTAGAACTGTATCTGAAGGAATAAATATAAGAAATGTCTAACAATGACGGAAGTGTAGATCATGAATTTGTAATAGTTTCAACATATAACACTGCATGACTTTTCCCCACCAGCCAAGGTTTAGCTGAGAGTGTGCCTAACTAGACTGATCTAGGATCAGAATTCTCAAAAGCAAACATAACAGGCAGAAGAGAGTTTTCATTAGAAAACCACTTCCAGCAAATAGCCAGGCTAAGGAAATAAACAATGGCAGATGTAGTATGACTATCCTACAGCTTTTGGACACTGGGATAAAAATAGCAAGATCACAGGACAGAAGGTAACTATGAGGCTGAAGAGCATTAGAAAGGGTGATATCAGAAAAACAGAATGAGATAGATAATTTTGATGAAAAAGTAAGACTGGAAGTTAAAATTTCTGATGAGGAAACATTCCAGTGCTAAAAAGGTCTAGGTTTTTAAAATAGGAATGGATAAATTACACAAAATGACAGGGCAGTAAAGTTAAGGAATTTAAAAATTACAAAATGTGAATGTTAAAATGAATTAGTCACAAGACAATGTAGTTATTCACACCTAGTGAAATCGAGATAAGGCTGGCTATGAACCAAAAATTCACACACTAAGACTAAAAGTATAAAGTATAGACTTTCCTTGCCCAGACTTTCAATAGAATTCTTCTTACTAGTATTTAAATGTCCATTATACTATCTTGCAATTATTTTTTAAATAAAAAGTAGTAAAATCCTATATACTAAATCACAAAATACACTAAAGCACATCCACACAAACACTAAGAAAATAAGGTTATAAAATCAGATACTCTGGCACCAAAAAGAAAAAAATCTGCCAAGTCTTTACATAAGCCTTTAAAACTTTTTCTGAAACTCAGTTACTAGATAGG
>NW_016109339.1:4002-5075 GCF_001604975.1 Cebus imitator | reverse complement strand
CTAGAACTCCTGGGCTCAAACTATCTGCCTGCCTCACCCTCCTAAAGTGCTAGGAATATAGGTGTGAGCCACCGTGCCTGGTGCATAATACACACCTTATACAGCAATGACAATGAACGACCTCCAACAATCAGCAACAGCATGGACAAATCACACAGACGTATGAAGAATAAAAGAATTCAGGCTGGGTGTGGTGGCCCACGCCTGTAATCCCAGCACTTTGGGAGGCCAAGGAGGGTGGATCACAAGGTCAAGAGATAGAGACCATCCTGGTCAACATGGTGAAACCCTGTCTCTACTAAAAATACAAAAAATTAGCTGGGCGTGGTGGCACGTGCCCATAGTCCCAGCTACTCGGGAGGCTGAGGCAGGAGAATTGCTTGAACCTGGGAGATGGAGGTTGCAGTGAGCTGAGATCATGCTACTGCACTCCAGCCTGGGCGACAGAGCGAGACTCTGTCTCAGAAAAAATAAAAAAATAAAAAGAATTCCAACACATAAGTCTGTACACTTGTAGGATTCCAAGTAGCTGAAGATCAAAAACAAGGCAAACTGACTTATGGTGTCAGAAATCAGGGCAGTAGTTACCTTTGAGATGAGGAAGTGGCTGACAAGGAGCGTGAGGGGCTTGGAGAGCCGGTGATACTGCAGTTCATGACCCAGGGCTGCTTACATGGGTGTGCTCAGCCTATCATCGGATCCATACTTACTGCTTATGTGTGAGTTTCTTTGTGAATATGTTATACTTTAATCATTGTTTTTGGAAACTGGGTGTCGTCTCTCTGTTCTCCAGACTGGAATGCAGTTGCTCAACCATGGCTCACTGCAGCCTTGACCTCCTGGGCTCAAGAGGAGGTCAAGCTTAGCTCTTGAGTAGCTGGGACTACAGGTGCACATCATGGCACCTGGCTGTTTAAAAAATTTTGTGTGTGTGTGTGAGAGATGGAGTCTTGCTATGTTGCCAAGGCTGGGTCTCGAACTCCTGGGCACTAGTGATCCACCCACCTCAGCCTCCCAAAGTGCTGGGATTACAGGCATCAGCCACCATGCCTAGCAATAGTTTTTTTTTTTTT
>NW_016109339.1:0-2182 GCF_001604975.1 Cebus imitator | reverse complement strand
CCCAGCCCCTCCTCCCTCAGACCCAGGAGTCCAGGCCCCAGCCCCTCCTCCCTCAGACCCAGGGGTCCCTACCTTCAGCCCCACCCCTATGGCCAGACTCCTTACCCCTCACTCTGAGTTCTCTTTCTCTGATAGTCCTTTGCTGCCTTTTGTAAAGCTGGTCAAAGTCTTTTCCTAAAGAAGAAAGTCCAGAAGGTTCGGGAGTGAGGGACAGAGTTGAAACAGATGCTAATCATCAACAGGATAAGACGTCAATCCTGTTTCATTATTTAGGATGTGCTTTCTCACTTGGCCCTGAAGTGATGGGCAGTTGATATTACAATTCCATTCTACAGATGGGGAAATGGAGGCACAAAAAGAGGAGACTGCAAATGGGAGGAGAGATGAGGCTGTCGGGGTGAGTGGGGCAGGTCCTGCATGGCTCAGAAGGGCTGAGACTCTGTCCTGGAGGCACTGGGGAGCCACGGGAGGGCTGTGAGCAAGGGAAGGGAGGGGGAGCTCTGGGTGCAGAAGGACCTTCTGGGGCCACAGGGACCACAAGGGGCTGAAATTCATGGGCAGTCAGGACTCTGCCCGGACTCTGTGCCTCCAGCGTCACCCAGCATGGGCAGTGGCTCACCAGAAACTTCTGGGAAGGTTTGTGGGATGAATGAGTGAATGACAGAAGGCGGGAGTAGCTCCATCCTGTCCACTTTTGTAGAGTCCCATTCTTTTCCAATCTCAAATCTGAGCTCTGTGCCCAGCTGTTGAGTCCCTCATCATCACTGGAAAGAAGCCCACAAGCAGGGCCAGACGAAATCTGGTGATGTGCCGAAAGTTTCACCCAGTACTACATGTAAATGTGTGCTGCAAATGCCGCAATCAAGATAAAGAATATTTAATGCAATACCGGCCGGGCGCAGTGGCTCACGCCTGTAATCCCCACGCTTTGGGAGGCCGAGGCGGGTGGGTCACTTGAGGTCAAGAGTTCTAGACCTGCCTGGCCAACATAGTGAAACCTCATTCTAAAACCCCATCTCTACTAAAAATACAAAAATCAGCCAGGTGTAGTGATGCACACCTGTAATCCCAGCTACTAGGGAGGCTGAGGCAGAAGAATCGCTTGAACCCAGGAGGCGGAGGTTGCAGTGAGCCGAGATCACGCCACTGCACTCCAGCCTGGGCAGCAGAGGGAGACTCCATCTCAAAAAAAAAAAAAAAAGGAAAGCAGAAGTGAAAGAGTCCCGTGAACACCTGGATATAACCATGCCTGAAGTCCCTCTGTGTTCACAGGCTTTCCATGGATGGAGGTCTTTCAATTCTGTTTATGGCTTTAGGTTGCATTTTGTGTTCTGTACTCACAGTGATCCTGACTAACACCATTTTTATAAACCAGTGCTCAGAGAGATCCTTAAGTTGCCCAGTCATTGAAAGAAACACGAATTTGTCTGCTCGCAGAGCCAGTGTGTTGCAATCCAACTTCCCAGTCTCAGAGAGGACAGGAGGCCCAGGTGGAGTGAGGCCCACGGAGTGTGTTTATTCTGGCGTTGATAGCAGCAGCAGTGGGGGGACCGGCCAGACGCGGGGTGTGGCGAACAGAAGGGGTGGACACAGGTGTGAGTGTCTGGAAGGACAGAGCGGATGGCCCATTGACATTCATGGTGAGAACAGGGGTCAGGACACCAAGTCTCAGACACACAGCAAAGAGACAGAGACAGACAGAGGGTTGTGGGGGCAGGGGTCCCCCAGACATGCATGGCCCCTCAACTCGAGGGGGAGCCCCAGGGAAGAAAAGACAGACACAGTGGAGGCTGAATGCCCCCCACCCTGAAACAAGTAGCTGGGCCGGCCTCCTCCCATCCTCTCGCTTCCAGGGATGGGAAGCCCAGGGCCGGGGCTGCCCTGCACCAGCAGCTCGGACGTTATGGCTTCAAGGAGATGAATTCACGGTCCGGGCAGGAAAGGTTGGGGTCCTGAGGGAGCCTGGTCCGATCCTGGGCCTAGGCCAGACCTGCACGGTGGAGCAGGAGAGGAGGGGTCAGCAACGGCAGAGAACTGCGCCATGACCCCCTGCAGCCCCATCACCACCCAAGGACCCAGGAGTCCCAGGCCCAGCCCCTCCTCCCTCAGACCCAGGAGTCCAGACCCCCAGCCCCTCCTCCCTCAGACCCAGGAGTCCAGACCCCCAGCCCCTCCTCCCTCA
>NW_016109338.1:6754-8163 GCF_001604975.1 Cebus imitator | reverse complement strand
AAAAAAAAAAAAAAAAAGGAAATTCTTTCCTTGCTAGGTAATAACAGAAGGATGAGGCAAGCAGGGCCAAAACACAAAGCAAAGGAAAGTTCTGGAACCCGCTGTCATAAAACAGTCCTCATCAAACCTCAGCAGGTACTGGCACAGCTTCTCTTAAAGGTTATAGCAGGAAACACACACATTTTGATTAAAGCCTGTCTAAGTTCTCATAAAAGGTGATGATGGTTTGAAAACGTTGGCATTTCAGGATCTCGGTAAAGTGACTTTCTAAGCAAAAAAAAAAAAAAGCTGGGGCGGGGTGGGGAGGCAAAGCTTTGATAAGGCTGCAAGGTGAGTTGAACTCCGCAGCTGGAGTTAAGATGCGAAGATGAAGGCTTGAAGCTTCTGGTCTGCATATATTGGCCACCAATTGACAGCTCTGCCCCTTCAACATAATTGCCTTCCCTCTTGGTGTGGGAAATTTCACAGTTTGTTGTCAGTCTTTGATGCTCAGGTGTTGTTAAAGATTTTAAATCCAACAGAAGCCTCCAAATTCTAACATCTTTTTGCGGTGGTGTCAGCCGAGATCTGGCTTCTCTTTCTCCAGAGCTGTGGTTGTTATTGCTACTTCAAAGTAGTTCTCATCCATTGGACGTCAAATATCCTGAAAACCTGTGTCCTCAGAATTTTGAAATTTGCCTTTTTAAGGTCTCTAGGAAATGTCTGCAGGCATTTAATACACACGGCTGTTTAAAACGCACGATGAGGGCATGGCTATGCTTAGGTATTGCCATCCCCAAGACAAGAATGGCTGTTTTCTTGTCAATTCTTTCTTAGTGGCCAAAATTGGGTCCAAAGGAAAAATTTCCTTTGCTCTCTGAGATAGAATGCTCAGCAAGGCAAGGTTAGATGTGTCAGCTGCTCTGTGTCCAGCTCTGTGAGACTCAATTTGTGGGGAGGTGCTGCTGGTGGGGGAGGAAGCAGCTCAGGAAGAAGCCCAGGTAAGCCCAGGCAGCTGTGGAGTGGCAGGCCCAGGCACACACTTTCCTACTGGGCACTTAGAAACGCTTCTGTGCCTTGCAATCTTGCTTTTTTGGGGGGTATTTCTCCATGGCCCTTGATAAGTTTTGGCTGCGTTTCTGCCCAAATCTCATCTTGAATTGCAGCTCCCATAATCCCCACGTGTGGAGGAAGGAACCCACCAGGTGGTAATTGAATCATGAGGGTGGGTTTTTCCCCTGCTGTCCTAGTGATAGCGAGTAAGTCTCACGAGATCCAATGGTTTTATAAAAGGCAGTTCCCCTGCACACGCTCTCTTGCCTGACGCCATGTAAGGTGTGCCTTTGTTCCTCCTTCGCCGTCCACCATGATTGTGAGGCCTCTTCAGCCAAGTGGAACTGTCAATCCACTAAACCTCTTTTTCTTTCTTT
>NW_016109338.1:3087-4284 GCF_001604975.1 Cebus imitator | reverse complement strand
AATAAGAGTAAAATGTTTTCCCTTCAGAAGGATAACAAAAAGAATAGCACCAAGGAGATTTCACTATAGTGCAGCTGCCTCTCTGCTTGGCAAGAGGTACAGCTGTGACCTGGAGCTGTTTTTGTCTATTTGAAAGGAAAGGCAAGACAAGTATTCATTCATTCCACAAACATTTACTGAGCCCACAGAGCCACTGAGCTTTTGCTGGTCACTGGGGATATGTGTGTGTGTGTGTGTGTGTGTGTGTGTGTGTGTGTGTGTAATATACATATATAAATATGTATATTATATATGTGTATATATATACATATATGTATATATATGTAAAATACATAAACAGGGTCTTGCTGTGTTGCCCAGGCTGGGTGCAGTGACGCCATCTTAGCTCACTGCAAGCCTGAACTCTTGGGCTCAAGAGACCCTCCCACCTCAGCCTCCCAAGTAACTGGAACTACAGGAGCAGCACCACACCTGGCTAATTTTTAAATTTTTTTGTGGAGATGGGGTTTTGCTGTGTCACCCAGGCTGATCTCAAACTCTTGAGCTCAAGTGGTTCTCCTGCCTGGGCCTTCCAAAGCACAGTGATTACAGGCATGAGTCACTGTGTCCAGACACTGGGGGTATTAAGTCAGCCCCGGCTCTGAAGGTGCCATCAACGAGGAGGAGATGGACACAGGAAAATCACAGCCCACGTTCTAAAGGCCTCATCTTCTAAAAAGAGAAAGAAAGGAAGGAAGAGAGAAAGAAAGAAGAAAGAAAGGAAAGAAAGAAAAAGAAAGAGAGAAAGAAAGAAAGAAAAAGAAAGGAGAAAGAAAGAAAATCACAGCCTGGAATTGACACTGATAAGTTTACACAGGCTGCTATACATTAGCCAGGTGAAGAAAAGGACATCAAGCCTTCTAAGCAGAGAGACTGGGCGTGGTGGCTCACGCCTGTAATCCCAGCACTTTGGGAGGCCGTCGCGTGTGGATCACGAGGTCAGGAGATGGAGACCATCCTGGCTAACTTGGTGAAACCCTGTCTCTACTAAAAATACAAAAAAATTAGCTGGGCAGGGTGGTGCGTGCCTGTAATCCCAGCTACTTGGGAGGCTGAGGCAGAAGAATTGCTTGAACCCAGGAGGTGGAGTTTTCAGTGAACTGAGGTCACACCGCTGCATTCCAGTCTGGCAACAGAGCGAGGCTCCGTCTCAAAAAA
>NW_016109338.1:0-1114 GCF_001604975.1 Cebus imitator | reverse complement strand
TGAACCCAGGAGATGGAGGTTGCGGTGAGCCGAGATCGCGCCATTGCACTCCAGCCTGGGTAACAAGAGCGAAACTCCGTCTCAAAAAAAAAAAAAGGAATCCCCCCCGCAAAAAGAAGCAAATAAACATACTGTGCATCTGGTTGGTGGAGTCCGCACACAGATGAACTGTTCTAAACACAGTCTGTACAACCCAAAGGGTATAGCCTGCAGACAAAAAGAACTGCAGATGCGCAAACGAAAATCTCAAATTGTTTTCAGCAGTCGCTTGGCTGATGGGAGACTCGGTATTGGTGTCCTGAGACTGCGTGTGCAATGCGGAATGAAGCAAATGGGACATTATGAGAAATTCTAATTCTGAAATTCCTGGTGTTTTTGAGAAATGAGATTCTGGACATGGGAGAAAGGAGATGCAGACGGAAGAAGGAAGAAGTTTTGCAAACACCCTATCGACCTAAATTTAATTGAAAGTATCAATATGAACTTATGATGTGCCTTATATTTATGATTGAGAAAAAATGTATTTGCTAGTTCTGACCTTAGAAAAGACCTAAGAACAATAAGCATTTCAGTAGCTATGAGCACCCCAACGCCTAGATTGTGTTCTTGAAATATACCCAGCAAAAGAACTAGTGTTCCCTGAAAAAGTGATTGATTCTAGGTCTGAGACAGAAAATGGACAACAGGGGCCTGGAACATTGGCCATATCAGATGGCAAGAAAGTTCTCTAAGACACTTAGGATGGTGTCCAAAGGACTCAGGAGTCAACCTGAAAAGGCCCCCTCTGGCCAAAGATGGGACCATTTTTGCATTAATAAAGGTAAAAATTGCAATGGATCGAAGCACATCAAATATGTTTACCTCCATGAGTTCGTAATGATACTGAAACATATCAAATTGGTCACCTTTGGAGTATTCAATGGTTCACGGCCGGGCGCGGTGGCTCACGCCTATAATCCCAGCACTTTGGGAGGTGGAGGTGGGCAGATCACGAGGTCAAGAGCTGGAGACCATCCTGGCCAACGTGGTGAGACCCCGTCTCTACTAAGTACAAAAATGAGCCGGGCGGGGTGGTGCGTGCCTGTAATCCCAGCTACTTGGGAGGCTGAGGCAG
>NW_016109337.1:3464-5080 GCF_001604975.1 Cebus imitator | reverse complement strand
TGAAATAAGACCCATCTTTCTTACAACTCGAAACATGCCATGCAGCATTCATGTGTACACCTGTGACTCCTCATTTTTGGAAAAAGGGGACAACAACGTTGTACTTTTAAAATATCAGTTGCCAAATCCAATGTTATAAAGAAGGCAGTGCTGCCAGTCAAGATGGGTTAACATCACCTATATGTCATGGTCTACCATCACACTCCAACGTAAGGGAAAGCACCAGAGGCAAAAAATGGTACGGCAAAGGCTTCTGTATGAACACTAGTTTACTTTAAGTCTTAAATCTACAGAAATATTTTTTGAAGAACCTTTAAAATGCTGCCCACTCTTTACTTGAAAACTTCATCCTATACGGAGTCTAGGGGAAAAAACCCTGAATTTTCAAGAAACTTGATTTCACGCAAGACTTTGCAGGCTGATGCACTGACTAGGTCAAGGTCAGCTTTCATACAGTAGGTGCATAATAAGTGCTGGCTGAATTCAGTTGCTTCTTACAGCACATTCTTACAAAACAAATGAAATCAGGTTTAAAAGGAAACCACCATCCCTTGAGGGCTCCTCTTGGCAAAAATGCTAAGGCAACAAGTGAAAATGATACAGTTGATTTTCATTACTGCCCTGATCTTGCAACAATAGGAAGGGCAGGAAACATTTTTATTAATAAACTAAATTTTAGACAAAGACCAAAAGCAAATGTAAACAATTATTCTCTAGGTCTTTTCCTATTGAAAGGCGACGGTAAATTTGGATAAATGCACACACTTTCAAAACAAAAACATCTTTGCCGTATTTTCAAATCTTTTGTTCTGTAAAGAATTTTAATTATATAAAAATCACTGTACAGTTGAAACAGTGTATCCTAAAAAGACTTTCTCCTGCTCAGACCCTGGAACTATGTAACAAACAACAAAGAAAAGAAACAGCAACAGGGCATTAAAATGAACTGTTCATCCTCAGTCCTTACCTACCACTTGTGGTCAATATGGCGTATCAAAAAAGTGTTTAAAACATCTTGAAACAGCAATTTATTTCTTTGTTGGAAAACATACATAATAAAACTGGAAATACAGCCATTCAGACTCCCAGCTCCTAAACTCTGTCTTGAAAAAAACCATCATTTCAAATTCAGTTGTGGTTTCTATTGCCAAAAATCTGCCTTCCACTAGCATGCGTTTTTTAAATCCAGCTCCTCAATCCCTAACTGAAGCTACACAGAACCAAGATCCTTTTTTTCCTGCTTGCCCATTTCTACCACAGCATTGAATCGCTGCTGCTAAGCTTCAATTATCAGTTTCTTGTATTGCTGCAACTCACAGATCTGAAAAACTTATAAATGAAAAGAGAGAGACCAGACTGCCAAAAACACTACACAATTGTAATGTAATTTAAGGTAGCACAACAAGTTATTTTCAACCTTAGCACATTTCTTAAAAAAAAAAAAAAGTTTATTGAGGTATAATTTACATACCATTAAAGTCCCCGATTTAAAGTATATAATTGAATGGTTTTAAGTATCTTCAGAGCTTCTTCACCACAAACTAATTTTAGAAAAAATTTTCATCACCCCCAAAAAGAAACCCTATGCCCACTACCAGTCACTACCCATCCCATCG
>NW_016109337.1:0-1944 GCF_001604975.1 Cebus imitator | reverse complement strand
GATTTGTTTATAGAAACAGCCTTTCTGAATTGCCCCAGTGATGGGGCCAGACAACCCCCGCTGCCTCCTACTTCCCTCCCCCTCACTCTTGAAGGCTCCGTCGTGATTTTTTCAAAGTTAACTGGCAACACCTGCATACCCTCTGCAACCATTACTCACCAACAGGCCCTCACCGTTCCCAGTCCCCGTTCTGTGACATTTAAACTTTTAATCGTGTTCAAATTACCCTACCATCTTGAATGTACCAGGAAGCCACACTTTCCATTTTTTTGAGAAGAATAAAACCCCCGCCTCCTCCTCCCACACACCCTGTGGGGAGTTCTCACTCCCTGAATTCCCAGGCTTCCCTATCTACCCCCACCCGACACCATCAAAACAAAAGCAACCAGATTGCAAAAGACAGCGAGTGCGGGATGATAATGCTTCTTAACTACGTACAAAGGAAGTGCGGGGGCAGGAAGGTGGGCGACAGGACGCCGGCCACAACAAAACCAAGGCCCAGGCTTCGCGCTCGCAAAAACAACCCCCCCCCCCACCGCCGCCGCAGCAGCAGACCCTGGCGCTCCTGAAACCACAGCGCATTACACTTCTCACCGGGTCAGGGCGTCCAGGTGTTCCGGTGCGTCGGGGCCACAACACCCCGTGTTGTGAGCACGGGTGTCGGAATGCACGTTGGCTCTGACTACACACCCACCAGCGCACACTCGGATGCGGCCCTAACACCCCTCCATCCCCCAGCCCGGGAGAAACTGAGAGACCCTAACAGAGCTCTCTAAACTGGGGGCCCAGTGGCCTCGCATTTCCCCGGGACGCCAGGAGCAGGTAACCCGCCGAGGAGCGAAGCAAAGTAACCGGCAAGGCCAGGAACCCGAGGAGCCAGAGGGGCAAAGGACGTTACGCGATGAGAGGCAGTGCCGGGCGCTTGGAGAAGTGCCCTTGGGCTTCGGGACCTCTCCACAGGGCACCTCCCCCTCCGAGGGCAACTCGCGCCCTGCGGGCCGGCCGGCTTTCGGTGCACCACCCCCGGGTCAGCCCCAGCAACGAGGACGCGGTTCGGCCCAGAGTGCTGTCCCCGCTGCCTGCGTGCCGCACCCAGTCAGCGCTGTGTGCAAAGCGGCTGGCGCACCCGGGAAAGGTGAGGTGCAGGTGGCAGGGCCCGGGGACTCGCAGAGCCCGCCCCGACACCAACTTCCCCACCAAGTCCTGGCGCCTGGCGGGAGGACAGGTCTGCAGGGACATTAAGAGAGAAAGCCTCCGCCGCCCTTCCTGCGCCGGGATGCGCAGAGCCAGGGCCCGCTGGGCTCCGGACGCCCCGCCCCGCCGCTCCCGAGTCTGGGGGCCCAACAGCTGCAACTCCGGCTTCGCAAACAAGGCGCAGCCCCTCGGAGGAAATGTTCCCGCAGTGGCCGCGGGCGGCGGGCACATACTCTCTCCACTCGTCAGCTAGAGCACGAGCACGGTGGAGAGAAACAGCAGTCCCCACGGCGAGGTCGGGGACCCTCCTCCGGAGCTAGACTTCATTCCATTTGGAACGAAATTCCCCTTTCTCAAAAAAAAAAAAAAAAGTAGGGGGGGAATGGGAAAAGAAAGAGAAGGAAACAAGTCTCAAAGTCAGTCTTCGCTCCCCCTCCAAAAACAAGGGCGAAGTAAACAATAGTCCGAAGGCAGCGCGCCGGGGCCCTCCGGGTGCGCGGATGGGGCGGAAGGTGCAGGGCGGCCCCCCAGCACCGGCAGCAGCAGCCCAGGGCTTGGGGAAGTGGAGAACCCGAGGGGCGCCGAGGCGGGCAGCTGGCATCGTTGGTGTTCATATTCAAACCCGGAGAGGCAGAAGCAGGGAAAATGCAAAGAAAGGGGGAAAAGCCCAAATTCGCCTCGCTGAGGAAAACAAGCCCTGCCCTGGCCCTGCGGGAGGCGGCTGGACGCCCGAGCCTCGGCGGCGGGAGG
>NW_016109336.1:2905-5080 GCF_001604975.1 Cebus imitator | reverse complement strand
GCTACTCAGGAGGCTGAGGCAGGAGAATTGCCTGAACCCAGGAGGCGGAGGTTGCGGTGAGCCGAGATCGCGCCATTGCACTCCAGCCTGGGGAACACGAGCAAAACTCCGTCTAAAAAAAAAAAAAAAAAAAAAAAAAAAAAAAAAAAAAAAAAAAAAAAAAAAAAAAAAAAAAAAAAAAAAAAAGTCTGTTTTGTCTCATATTAGCGTATTAGTGTAGCTAATTTAATCTAGAGTTCTTTCAGTTGTTTGTGAGGTATATCTTTTTATATTCTTTTACATCCAATTTATTTTTGTCTTAAAAGTGTGTTTCTTGACGTTGGCATATAGTTTGTACATGTTGTTTTCCAAATTAATCTGCTAGTCTCTGCCTTTTGATTGTCAGGTTTTATCAATTTACACTTAAGTGGGGGTAGAGTAGGATTTATGTCTGCATTTTGCTGTTTGTTTTCTGTATGTCTTAAGTGATTTCCTTTTTCCTCTGTGTCCCTGTTACTTCTTTTACATTAAGTAGATATTTTCTAGTATACTAATTTAATTCCCTTATCACTTAAATATATATGTTTGTGGGTATAAGGTTACTTATATTTCCTGAGTGGTGCCCTGGGAATTACAATTAGCATATTAATTTATAACAATCTAATTAAGATAATATCAACATACTTTTCATAGTATACAAAAACTTTGCTCCTATATAGCTCAATTCTCCTCTTCCTTTATGCTATTATTAATATAATTAAATCTTATTACATTGTATGCCCATCAACATAGACTTACAGTTATTGCCTCATGCAGTTTTCTTTTAAATTAGAGTTATGAACAAAAAATACATTAAAACTACCTTTTATAGTTATCTTTGTTGGAGCCTTGACCAGTGCTCTTTATTTCTTCATATGGATCAGGTTACTTTCTAGTGTCCAATTTTCCTTAGTCTATGTCTTGTAGGGTAGATATGCTAGTGAAGAATTTTTGCCTTTATTTGGGAGTGTCTTAATTTCTCCTTTATTCTTGAAGAATAGTTTTGCTGAATTTGAAATACTTGATTGACAACCTACTTATATAAGCCTGTGCATATGTCATCCAGTGCCTCTGGCCTGCATGTTTTCTGGTGAGAAATCAGCTATTGATCTTGTCAGAAATCCCTTGTTCATAATGAGTTCTTTCTTTCTAGTTACTTTGAAGATTATCTCTTTGTCTTTTGATAGTTTGATTATGATGTGTGTTGCTGTAAGTCTCTTGAGTTTATCCTTCTGGGAGGTCACTTAGCTTCTTGGATGTTGATTAATGTCTTTTAAAATCAAAATTGGAAAGCTTTCTGCCATTGTTTGTTCACTGCATTTTTCTCTTTGTTCTTTCCTTCTGGGATCCCCTTTATACTTACGTTGTTAGATGATGTCTCATCTTTGATGTGCTGCTCTTTTTTTTTTTTTTTTTTGAAACTGAGTCTCTCTCTGTCGACCAGGCTGGAGTGCAGTGGTGCAGTCTCGGCTCACTGCAGCCTCCACCCCCTGGGTTCAAGTGATTCTCCTGCCTGAGCCTCCTCAGCAGCTGGGATTATAGGCTCATGCCACCACACCCAGCTAATTTTTGTATTTTTGGTAGAGACAGGGTTTCACCATGTTGGTCAGGCTGGTCTCGAACTTCTGACCTCATGATCCTCCCACCATGTTGGGATTACAGGCATGAGCCACTATGCCTGGCCCATTTTCTTTTATTCTTTTTCTTTCTGTTTCTCAGACTCTATAATTCACCTATCTTTAAGTTCACTGATTATTTATTCTGCTTGCTTAACTCTGCTGAAAGGCCAGGCACAGCAGTTCACACTGGTAATCAGCATTTTGAGAGGCTAAGGCAGGAGGATCACTTGAGCCCATGAGCTTGAGTCCAGCCTGGGCAACGTAGCAAGACCACCATCTCTACAAAAAATAAAATTAGCCCGGCATGGTGGCACGAGCCTGTAGTCCTAGCTACTAATACTTGAAATAGGATGATCACTTGAGCATGGGCGGTTAAGGCTGCAATGAGCTGTGATTGCACCACTGTACTTTATCTAAAGTGACAGAGAAAGACCCTGTCTTAAAAAAAAAAAATCTACTGTAAGACCCCTATAGTGAATTTTTCATTTCAGTTATTGCACTTTTTGACTCCAGAATTTCTACTTGGTTATGTTTTATT
>NW_016109336.1:0-1299 GCF_001604975.1 Cebus imitator | reverse complement strand
GTAGAGACGGGGTTTCACCATGTTGACCAGGATGGTCTCAATCTCTTGACCTCGTGATCCACCCGTCTCGGCCTCCCAAAGTGCTGGGATTACAGGCTTGAGCCACCGCGCCCGGCCAATTCATTTTTAATGATTGTTTTTCACTCTTCTATTGTACATTCTGTTTCAATTCTGGAATTTTGTAATTCATATACTTTGACGGAACCTTTCTTATTGTTGTTTTTCCTTCAAATATTAAACCAGTCCTCATAATTTAAAAAGTATTGATTCAGTGATCAACTATTTTTTAAACTATGTTTAATGTTTTCCTATAAGCTTCTATAAATTGACTTCCTTCCAACTAGTTTGGCATTAATTCTAAAGTGTCATTAACCGAAGACCATATCAGTGATTGAGAAATAGTTAATTTTATTTTTCATTTGTAGGTTTTATCATGTGTCTTGGATCCTCTCCTACAGATGTGTACTGTATCAGCCAGCAACTTAGGTACAGCTGACATGGCCACTTTCATGGTCAATTCACTATATATGATGAAGACAACATTAGCTCTATTTGAATTCACTGACAGACGTCTAGAAATGCTACAATTTCAGGTAAATTTTTCTAATACAATGACTATTTACTTTGATTCGTTTTCTCTATGTGATAGCTTTAAGTTAATGGCTTAACTAATTTTAGTGACCTGATTCCTATAGATCTTTTGATATCATCTGATGATCTGATGAAAGGACACACACATACATACAACACACACACACACACACACACACACACACACACACACACACACACACACACACATATTCAGTATTTAAGTTTTCAGCTTTAGGGGAACCAGAATATATAATGTTTAAAATACTTGATTCATACCATAGTATGTGACGGTAGATTGAAGATTTTCTGATTAATTTCAACAGTTATTCTGTATGCAGATTTTAGTTTCTGAACTGTGAATAATATGTTATATTTTTCAAGCTGCATAGTTAATGCAGAATGTGTTACAGAGGACAGATATATTTTTATCTATGTGAAAACCAGTGTTAGGCAAAACATTGCAAATTGCTATACCACTCAAGTCCTATAAAGCAAATCGTTATCACTTAAGAGTGTGTATGATGACTAAAACAAAGCCATTTGTAAAATTTAGTGGATAGTTGGATTCCAATTTTAAGCAGTGATTATAGGTAAATATACTGTTTATTAAAAAACAACTCAGTGTTCTGTGCTATCACACATATATCAACAATTTGTCAGTGGGTATAGGAATGAGTTTTTATATTTCTAAATTTATGAAATTTT
>NW_016109335.1:4069-5081 GCF_001604975.1 Cebus imitator | reverse complement strand
TTAGAGACAGGGAGGCCCTATCTCTAAAAGATAAATTTCTTTAAAAAAATAAGCCAATTTTTTAAAGAATGGACAAAAGATATGAATAAGTACTTCAAAAAGGAAGATACACAAAGACCAATAAGTACAGGAAAAGGTGCTCGATATCATTAGCATTCAAGTAAATAAAAATTAAAAGCATAATGAGTTACCTACCGCTATACTTTCACCCAAATGGCTAAAATTAAAAACAGACTACAACACATTAAATGTTGCTAAATGTGGAACAACCACAATTCCCACACATTATTGATGAGAGTGTAAAAATGGTACAACCATTTTGGAAAAGGTGTTACAGTTTCCTATAAAACTAAACATACATCTATCCTATGACTCAGCAATTCTATTCTCTTCAAGAGCAATGAATGCGTATGTCCACAAAAAAAACCTGTGCAAAAGAATTCATAAAAGCTTTACTCCTAAGGCAAACCACTAGAAACAGCCCAAATATCTATCAACAGGAGAATAAACAAACTGTAGTGTTAATGCAGTGAAACACCACATAGCAATAAAAATAAACAAACTACTGATACAGACAACAGCATGGATAAATTAAAACATTACACTATGTGAAAGAAACCTTACACAAGAGTGGCCAGGTGCTCTGGCTCACACCTGTAATCCCAACCAACGTCTTTGCAAGGCCAAACACGGAGGATCGCTTAGGCCCAGGAGTTTGAGACCAACCTGGGCAACATGGCAAGATCTCTACCAAAAAGAGTTTTTAATTAGATGGGTGTTAGCAGTGCACACCTATAGTCCCAGCTACTTGGGAAGCTAAGGTGGGAAGATCCCTTGAGTACAGGGTGGGTGCAAGGTGGCAGTGAGCTATAATTGCACCACTGCACTTCAACGTGGGTGACAAAACAAGATCCCGTCCCTAAAAAAGAAAAAGAGAAAAAAATATATATACATATA
The DNA here is from genome assembly GCF_001604975.1 of Cebus imitator. Lineage (NCBI taxonomy): Eukaryota > Metazoa > Chordata > Mammalia > Primates > Cebidae > Cebus > Cebus imitator. The sequence goes on along the minus strand of NW_016109335.1, from coordinate 4,124 downwards.
TATATATGTCTTCCTAATTTTTTTTTTTTTTTTTTTTTTTTTTTTTTTTTTTTTT
>NW_016109335.1:0-1004 GCF_001604975.1 Cebus imitator | reverse complement strand
AAAAAAAAAAAAAAAGCAAATAAATGCGAAAAACCATGGTACTAAATAGACCAAGAAAAGGACACTTATTTACAGTCTGATAGTTGGAAAAAAGGCGGCAGCATGTCTCCTTGTTTAGCCTCAGCTGAGAACACACATCGCAAAATTTTTGCCACTCTGTGCACGTCTATAAATGACAGCAAAAGCACCATAAGTATTGATTTTGGGGTTACAAGTAAATTTTAGCAGATTTGCAAACTTGAAAATACAGACTCCATGAATCATGAGGATCGACTGTATATTATTAATATGATTCCATTTACGTGAAACTTTTAAGAAATGCAAATTTAATCTACAGTGACAAAAAAAATCAGTACCCGTCTGTGTCCAAGGAAGCAGGCTTGGGATGACTGGAAAGGAAATAACAGTACCTTCTACGACTAACTGGAATCTTTTCACTGGGCCAGGCACAGTGGCTCATGCCTGTAATCCTAGCACTTGGGAAGACCAAGGTAGGTCAATCACTTGAGGTCAGGAGTTTGAGACCAGCCTGGCCAACATGGCGAAACCCCATCTCTACTAAAAAAAATACAAAAACCAGTCCAGTGTGGTGGCACATGCCTGCAATTCCCACTACTCTGGAGGCTGAGGCACAAGAACTGCTTGAACCTAGGAGACGGAGGTTGCAGTGAGCCAAGATGGCACCACTGCACCCCAGTCTGGGCGACAAAGCAAGACTGTGTCTCCAAAACAATAGAAATATTCTCACCAAAATGAAATAGACAGCTGTTGGGCCAGGCACAGTGGCTCACACCCGTAATCCCTGCACTTTGGGACCACCCTGGCCTACAGGTGAAACCCTGTCTCTACTAAAAATACAAAAATTAGCCGTGTGTGGGGGCAGGTGACTGTAATCCCAGCTACTCAGGAGGCTGAGGCAGGAGAATCCAGGAGGTGGAGGTTGCAGTGAGCCAAGATCGTGCCACTGCACTCCAGCCCAGGCGGCAAAGCAAGACTTTGTCAAA
>NW_016109334.1:3708-5084 GCF_001604975.1 Cebus imitator | reverse complement strand
CATCCATCCATCCATCCATCCATCCATCCATCTAATTATCCATCCATCAAATCATTCATCCATCCATCTAATCATCCATTCATCCATCCTTCCATCCATCCATCTAATCATCCATCCATCCATCCATCTAATCATCCATTAATCCATCCATCCATCTAATTATCCATGCATCTAATCATCCATCCATCCATTCATCCATCCATCCATCCATCTAATCATCCATCCATCCATCCTTCCATCCATCCTTCCATCCATCCATCTAATCATCCATCCATCCATCTATCCATCCATCTAATCATCCATCCATCCATCCATCTAATCATCCATCCATCCATCCATCCATCCATCTAGTCATCCATTAATCCATCCATCCATCTAATTATCCATGCATCTAATCATCCATCCATCCATCCATCCATCCATCTAATTATCCATCTCAACAACTTGATCAAGGGGGTCATCACCCCGATCATCAGGTACCTGAGGCATAGAGACTCCAGGATTCAGACAAGGCCAGCCACTCATAATCCAACCTTGCCATGTGGTATATACCTCCTGCCTTCCCATCCATTGCTCACGACCAAAGATAGGTTCTGCAAGTGTTTTCAGCCTCATTTCACAGATGGGGAAACTAAAGTCCACAGAAACTCAACTGATGGTCATTGCAAAATAGGAGCAAAGTAATGCATGGAGATAACTTTCTTTGGCTTTCACATTGTGTTACTCTCACAGTTTGCTTTAGACAACTGTGAGAGCCTCTGGTCTGCTGGGACCAGGAAGGAGCTACCTCTTAAAATCTCTCCATTTACAACAGAGGGAACAGCACAATCTGGTTGTATTTCTAACCTCTGCATAGATATATAGTTTTTCCCCACATACCAGTTGCTTTTTTTTTCTTCAGTGACCATTGACATTTGAAATTAGGCAACTGTTTCCATCTGTCTGGTACCTTTTCTGGGTCATTATTTGCTTATTTATTTGCTCCCTCACCTGCTTGTTTATTCATCCATCTATTTGCTCATGCATTTAATTTACTCATCTATCCATTAATCCATTCATCCATCTAATCGTCCATCCATCCATCCATGTAATTAACCATTCCATCCACCTAATCATCCATCCATCCATCCATCCATCTATACATCCATCCATCTAATCATCCATCCATCCATCTAATCATTCATCCATCTAATCATCTATCCATCTATATAATTAACCATCCTTCCATCTAATCATCCATTCATCCATCTGTCCATCTAATCATCCATCCATCCATCTAATCATCCATCCATTCATTCATCTAATCATCCATTCACCCATCCATCCATCTAATATCCATCTTTCCATCTAATCATCCATCCATCCATCCATCCATC
>NW_016109334.1:0-1373 GCF_001604975.1 Cebus imitator | reverse complement strand
AAGGTCTTGCCCTGTCCCCCAGGCTGGAGTGCAGTGGCGCTATCTCGGCTTACTGCAACCTCCGCTTCCTGGGCTCAAGTGATTCTCCCACCTCAGCCTCCCAGGTAGCTGTGACTACAGGCATGTGCCACCACGCCTGGCTCATTTTTAAATTTTTTGTAGAGATGGGGTTTCACCATGTTGCCTAGACTGGTTTTGAACTCCTAAGCTCAGGTGGTCCGCCTGCCTCTATCTCAAAGTGCTGGGATTACAGGCGTGAGCCACCTCGCCTGCCTATTAAGGCCCTCTTAATTGGATTGTTGATGTTGTTGAAGAGAGACTGGGAAAACAAGGATTACAGTGTCTAGGACAATGCAGAGGGGATTCCAAGCTTGGAAGAGGGTGGGACTAAATGGTGTTTGAACCGTCCCCTACCGTGGGATTCTAGGATCCAGCACTTTTCCAATAGGAAGCTCCTGGCCTTTCGGAAATATTATTTATATCTGGTGCCCAGGCTGGAGTGCAATGGCACAAGCTCAGCTCACTGCAACCTCTGCCCTCGCCCCACAGGGTTCAAGTGATTCTCCTGCCTCAGCCTCCCGAGTAGTTGGGATTACAGGTGCCCAACACCACTCCCGGCTAATTTTTATGTTTTTAATAGAGACTGGGTTTCGCCATGCTGGCCAGGCTGGTCTCTAGCTGCTGACCTCAGGTGATCCTCCCGCCTCAGCCTCCCAAAGTGCTGGGATTACGGGTATGAGCCACCGCGCCCGGCCTCCTTTTTTGTCTTTGTAGATGAGCCAAACCCTTGGGATCTATGCATTAAGCATGGGGCAAGGGTGAAGTGGGTGCCCTGGCAGCATGTGTGCGCTTGTGTGTTCCTGTGAGTGTGCATGCATACTCCATAGAGTGTGCGCCCTGGTGGTGTGTGTGCGCTTGTGTATTCCTGAGTGTGCATGCATACTCCATAGAGTGTGTGCCCTGGTGGTGTGTGTGTGCTTGTGTATTCCTGAGTGTGCATGCATACTCCATAGAGTGCGTGCCCTGGTGGTGTGTGTGCGCTTGTGTGCGGTTGTGAGTGTGCATGCATACATCATAGAGTGTGCGCCCTGGTGGTGTGTGTGCGCTTGTGTGCGGTTGTGAGTGTGCATGCATACATCATAGAGTGCGCGCCCTGGTAGTGTGTGTGCGCTTGTGTGCGGTTGTGAGTGTGCATGCATACTCCATAGAGTGCGCGTCCTGGTGGTGTGTGTGCGCTTGTGTGCGGTTGTGTGTGCATGCATACTCCATAGAGTGCGTGCCCTGGTGGCGTGTGTGCGCTTGTGTGCGGTTGTGAGTGTGCATGCATACTCCATAGAGTGCGCGCCCTGGTGGCGTGTGTGCGCTTGTGTGCG
>NW_016109333.1:3547-5092 GCF_001604975.1 Cebus imitator | reverse complement strand
AAAAAAAAAAAAAAAAAAATGAGATGGGTTTCTCCATGCTGGTCTCGAACTCCTGACCTCAGGTGATCTACCTCCCCCGGGCTCCCAAAGTGCTGGGATTACAGGCATGAGCCACCGCACCAGCCTCTCTCTCTCTTTCCTCCCCTCCTCTTCCCCCCTCCTCCTCTCTCTTTCCCTTTCTCTCTCTCTCTTTTTCTTCCTCCTCCCCTCCCCTCCCCTCCCCTTTCCTTTTTCCTTTCCTTTTTCCTTTCCTTTCCTTTTTTTCCCAGAGTTTCACTCTTGTTGCCCAAGCTAGAGTGTAATGGCACTATCTCAGCTCACCACAACCTCCATCTCCCGAGTTCAAGCGATTCTCCTTAGCCTCACGAGTAGCTGGGATTGCAGGCATGTGCCACCATGCCTGGCTAATTTTGTATTTTTAGTAAAGATGGGGTTTCTCCATGTTGGTCAGGCTGGTCTCAAACTCCCGACCTCAGGTGAACCGCCCACCTCAGCCTCCCAAAGTGCTGGGATTACAGGTGTGAGCCACCAAGCCCGGTGTCATTTCTTTTTTCTTGGGGCTGGACACTCCCTGTACAGGTCCAACCTACCTTCTTTGCTCTGTCCTTCCTCCACCTCTGCCCTGTGATCCTCAGGGGTTGTGTGATCCTGACCTGACTCTTGGTATGACCTTAGTCAAAACCCAACCTGACCTGAGTTGAATGGCCCCTATTCCTTCCCAGGACAGGGTCATGACCATTACCCCCAGCCTGGAGCTCCTGATAGGGCGGGGCCCAGCTTCCCAAGAAGTAACAGCAGTCTTCGTTTTGTGCTTTGCATTCTGCAAGCAAATTGCTCATCTGATTTTACTTCAGCTGACTCTGATTTTAAACGTGACTTTGACTTCTCAGAATAATTAGCTGCCTAATTTGGAGGTGCATGTAGTCTGCAGGATGTGTGACCCACCTCTAATGTGTCATGCACTGAGCTGTTCTCCCCTAACAGGAAGGACGGTGCAGGTTTCCTCTCCACCACTCCAGGAAGGTTTGCAGATGAGCCGACACGGAATAGTGATTGCAACCTCTGCCTCTGCTGGTGCAGGCAACTTTCAAAAAATGGTGTTTTAGGCTGGGGGGGGGGGTGGCTCACGCCTATAATCCCAGCACTTTGGGAAGCTGAAGTGGGAGACCCCTTGAAGCCAGGAGTTTGAGTTCAGACTGACACAGCAAGACCCTGTCTCTACAAAAAATCAAAATACAACAGACACGGGGGCCTATTTGAGGGTGGAGGGTGGGAGGAGGGAGAGGATAAAAAAACTCCCTGTTGGGTACTATGCTTATTACCCGGATGATAATCTGTACACCATACCCTTGCAACATGCAATTTACCTATGTAACAAGCCTGCACATGCATCCCTGAACCTAAAAGTTTTAAAAAAATGTAGTGAAAAACTGAAAATAAAAAATCTGGCCGGGTGTGGTGGCTCACGCCTGTAATCCAAGCACTTTGGAGGCCAAGGCGGGCGGATCACCTGAGGTCAGGAGTTCAAGACCAGCCTGACCAACA
>NW_016109333.1:0-1142 GCF_001604975.1 Cebus imitator | reverse complement strand
GGCCGAGGCGGGTGGATCACAAGGTCAAGAGATCGAGACCATCCTGGTCAACATGGTGAAACCTTGTCTCTACTAAAAATACAAAAAATTAGCTGGGCATGATGGCGCGTGCCTGTAGTCCTGGCTACTCAGGAGGCTGAGGCAGGAGAATTGCCTGAACCCAGGAGGCGGAGGTTGCGGTGAGCCAAGATTGCGCCATTGCGCTCCAGCCTGGGTAACAAGAGCGAAACTCCATCTCAAAAAAAAAAAAAGAAATTAAGGCAAATAATCAGTGATGCACAAAGTGTCAAAAATTTAAAGAATCAGCCAGGCGTGGTGACTCATGTCTGTAATCCCAGCAGTTTGGGAGGCTGAGGCAAGAGGATCACTTGACTGCAGGCATTTGAGACTTACAGGAGTTTGAGACCAGCCTGGGCAACATAGTGAGATCTCATCTTTATTTTAAAAAGAAAAAGTTTCCTCCTAAGCCATATTGAAGCCTGAGGGAAAAAAAAAAATATGTACCCTCATACGTGTTTTTCTGTATTTTTTGAATGGTTATTTTTTCCTAGAGCATTAAAGTAGTTGAAAAAAACATTGAAAACTTGAAATATAGGTATATTAAAACTCACAGCATTACTTTAAATATTTATTCCATAATGAAATTTATTATGATTTTACTTCAGCCTTAGTTAATTATAATTTATTTAAGATCATTACTTAGTCAAGAGTAATTGTCAAACATGGCAATCTCACAATTGAAAATGAAATAAGCGGCCAGGCACGGTGGAGTGGCTCATGCCTGTAATCCCAGCACTTTGGGAGGCCAAGGTGGGTGGATCACCTGAGGTCAGGAGTTTGAGACCAGCCTGGCCAACAGGGCGAAATCCTGTCTCTACTAAAAAATAAGTAAATAGCTTTTTTCTCCGCTGCGAGCTTCCAAGATGACAAAGAAAAGAAGGAATAACAGTCGTGTCAAAAAGGGCCGAGGCCATGTTCAGCCTATTCGCTGCACAAACCGTGCCCGATGCGTGCCCAAGGGCAAGGCCATTAAGAAATTCGTCATTTGGGCCGGGCGCAGTGGCTCAAGCCTGTAATCTCAGCACTTTGGGAGGCCGAGGCGGGTGGATCACGAGGTCAAGAGATCGAGACCATCCTGGTCA